>NC_090894.1:17539339-17546839 GCF_036669925.1 Montipora capricornis | reverse complement strand
GATCATAATAATCTTTAAACATGCCTCCGCAATCCAAAACTGAAAATTTTTTGTGCAGTTTTCTAGCCGTTAAAAATGGTCACAGCTCATTTGTTCTTGTATTTTGTTGAGGTGGGAATGGCTTTATTGACCAAAACTTCTTCCACAACCGTTCTTGGCTCCCTAAATCAGAACGCTCCTGCTTTGCACTTGCTGTGATACCAACTCGCGAAATACAATAAATTATGCATTTGACAGCATTCTAAAAGAATGTAAATGTAAGAAAATATTTCCGTATTGTTCCTTTGAGAAGCCATGTCAAAAATTCATGCTTTGTTTTTCAAAAGGGGTTCCAAACACCTTGAAGCATGCCTTCGGCATTGTGCGTTCAACTGTTTCCCAGTGTTTGAAACCCCTTATGAAAATAACACACTTTCTTTTGATCCATTACAAAAACATGCCATCAACGCAAGCACAAAACAATCACTTTATTGCTCGAATTACAGGCAGTGTCCAGACTGTTGTTCCAACATGTTGAAAATAATATCTATTTCATTGATAGGGTCCCCTTTTTTTGACTGCCTAAATGTCCCCAATGATGACAATGTTTTATTTTGGACAAGGCCAGTACCAATTATTGCCGCATTTTCTCCTCTGACTGCAGCCTTAAGGCGATGTCTTTGCTTTAAATTACCAAAATTGACTGTCAAAGTTTGTGATTTGTTACTTATACTTCTACATCTGTACATCTTCCCACTTTTTGCTTTACAAAAGTGTGTCACGCAAGTCCTTCCTCTCCATCTACTCTTCAACTTTTTTAGAATTGATCCTTTGAGCTTCATCCGTTTGGCTCTCTCTACACAAAGCTTCCATCTTTTATTGCTGTAGATGTGTATAGTTTTAAAACGTGAAACTCTTTTCTGACTGTTTTTGAAGCTTGCCTCAACAGTGGTACCTGTTTTTTGTTTTTTGGTTGATTTCATGTGAAAGTTTTCATTGATCATGTATTTTAGTGATCTCTTCTTCCCTCTTCTTTTTTTACTTTTCTTTATGGAGGAATTTGCATCTGCCTTCTGCAGTTCCTGAGTATTCAGCAAATTTACCAGAAATAATTTTCTTTTGGGGGCAAAACTTTCATTGGTACTGGACACACCTGATTCCTGAAAAATAAGAACGCAGTCTAAAAAAGTACCATTAGCTTCAAATGGAATCATGAAACAATCTGTTTTAAGAATAAGGCATTCAAATGAAAGAATCAAGTAAAACAATCAATACTACAAAATTATGCATAATTATCCAGCTAAAAAAAATTGTAACATGTGCAGAGGTCATTTGTGTACTAAAAGAAGTATCTGTGAATTTCATCACAAAAAGTTCAATAGGAGTGTGTTTTAAACGATTTTTCACTTTCATAAATCCTTAGTCAAAGTACGAACAGTAAACAAGTAACGAGATAATAATACCATCTGAGAAAATTTTGCTAGTTCATCAGCTAACAACAAAGTTATTTCATCTTTATTAATTTTGAAATAGTTTTAGGTACATATGGAAAAGTTCTTAAGCAGTGATATGAGCAACTGTCAAGAGATCACTTTCTTTAGGGAAAAATGCCAATAATGTAGCATAGTTTTAAAATCCCTTTTTATGTTGGGTAAATATATTATAATCAATGATTAATGCATACATGTATTTAGAAATAAATAAATTATTAGTAGTATAAGTTTTTATAATGGTTAAAACTGTAAATACACAATTCAGCCAATCGGCTGTCAAAGTATTTGTCAATAATCTACGTACGTACCTACCTACCTATCTGTACCTATCATATTCCATATTTCGCCAAAAATGCAATAGTTATAGTATGGTAGTTCTGCCAAAGACCAGTTCTACAAATCATGCAATAACTTGCTATTGTAAACTGCCACAAGTCAATATCATTAGATAAAAAATATTTTAAAAACAGCCTACATTTTCTTCGTTCTGCTTCTGGCTCGCTGGTTTTTCAGAATCTGGGGAAAATAAGACTGAACTGAGTTACAGGTAAAAAACAAAAGACTCGGCAATTACAAGATGCTACATTTCCCATGACCTGGGTGGGAAGACTTTGACTGTACAATGCCTTAGTAGACTGTTTTGTTGTTATTTCATTCTTGTATTTATCATGGCAGTCTGCTTCTGCTATTCTCTTGCCTACATGTATTTAAAGGTCCTTCTTGCACAGGGTGGCTAATGGTCAGTTATTAAAGCAAACTAAAGCAAGATGAAGCGAGACTTTCATGTGGGCTAATAGTGCTTTAGAACAGCAGATTACGTGTAGTTGCACATGTACAATTAGGATAACAGTCTGAGAGAATGAACCATATTTTATTGATGTTGTATATGGCATTACCAAAAAATAGAAACGTGAAGTGGTCTACTGTTTGATGTTATTATTAATATTGTTGTTTTTGTGGTTACTCTATGAGGGCAGGGTCACTAGCTACCTCTTATTACTATTGTCCTGTTGAATTAAACACCAGGAACTCTGTGGCCTTTTCTTAGTGACATTCCTTAACACCTCTAGGAGTTTGTCAACAAGTGTTGGGATAACTTTTTTTTGTTTTATTGCTCAGCACATAATATTAATGAAAATTACCTTCAGGTTTTTGTGTTGCACTTCCAAACAGCTTGTCTAGAGTCCCATTTCTTGCAGTCCTTGAGGATGGTGTCAAAGAACCACTAACAGAAATATAACCAAAATCAATCAATATGTGCATTCTAAAGCACCCAGTTTGAGCTCACAAGCACACTGAATCTTGACAAATAACAGTAACTTCACCTGCTTTGGTTATTATTTTCAAGTGTCAAGTCGTCAAACCACGCCTTCAGACTTACAGGAAGATCTTTTGCCAGGGAGTTGTGTACACTTATCTAGGGATAATGACATGAATCGAACTTAGGATAACATTTTCTTGCAAAGTTTATCTGTACTTTGTTTACTGGGTTATTATTGCTGTCATTGTTATTAAATTTACTGTCATTGTCATCATCATTAAAGCCATCTCCAATTTGGAAAGATACCAGATGTGACTATTGTTTCTAAGAGAAGAGTGAAGTTGCCAATCATGCTCAGAATAATAATTGAATTACCAAAAAGTGTCAGTTGTCAAAAACTATTGAAGGCATGGTGAACTAGTGGTCAAGTTTAGAAGCAGAGGGGGCAGTTCATGCTCTGCAGTGGAACACGCCATGTAACTCAGTCTGGGAGGTTGAGATTGAGATTCCAAGTTGTTTCCTCTAAAACATTTAATAGCTCAATGGAGGGATAATTAGATTTCAATGTTTCAGTGGGATATGACGAGAGAACATTGTAGTTCACTAAGTAGGGTTAAATGAACTGTTAAACACTAACCTGTGGAGAACCTGAAAGGTAGTTCAACCAAGGGAAAAGGACCTCATAACATAACACAATATTCTTTAAAAGCACTCTGGTGAGTACCCTTCAAGAATAAAAATAGTGTAAGATTAACAATGTTCACACAGAAAACGACCAAGACTAAACCTGATTTATTACAAATGGATGCAAATTATGAATAATTTAATGCTGATGCAGTGACATGACTAGATTGAACTGTAAAGTTTAAAGAAGTACTTAAATACCGGTACATGTATTGCGCAGATCCTAGACGTTTTCATGATTATTTTATTATAAGTAGGATGAATAAAAAGTTAGAAGCCCTGTCTTAATTACCTGTAACTCAAGAAATAAGAAAATACGAAGGGAAAACACTTTTCAAATCACCATTTCACACAGACTTCAATGTACATGTGCCTATAATTTCAAACTAAAGTGATTGAAATTAAACTTCAGACTGAATTAAGTGCTTCAAGAGGAACTCGTGATTTTTTGTTTTTTCTATACTAAAAAACCATAAGCAATCCCGGTCCATTTCAACAGTAAGTAACATGCTTATTCTTGGAAGCTCAAGAAGGTCAGTTTATTCACATATATGTACATGTATACTTATGGAGGCAGTGCCGCCTAGCGCTTAGGATGCTTGCCTTGAGATTCGGAGTTCCTGGGTTAAAGACTCGTTCTGCTCACTCGTTGAATTTGTTCCTAGTAGTTCCTGGTTCAACTTCTCTGCTGCACTTGTAAATAGCCAACTGGTTTGCCTCCGGCCAGTTGGGATTCTTAACAGTTGTTGTTGTGTTCTGTTGTTTCATTCATTGTGTTTCATTGGCCCTGAAAAGCCCCTATGGGGGAGTGGTCAATTAAGTATGTATGTACTTTATTGTCTTTCTTTGGACATTTAAAAACAAAAAGCCATGGTTGATGTTAGATGCTTTTTCCAGATTTCTTACCATATTCTGCTCAAACTTGAAGAGCAAGCCACATGAAATGTCAAAAAAAATCCACATTCCATTTGACAACAGCAATATCTAATTAACAGTTAAGGGTGGTACCCACCCCCCATCTTAACATTAATGGTGCATTACCCTTGAAATTTCACAGATACACCTACCACTAGCTAAAAAATTAAAATCACAGTGCAAAGATTGCTAAAAAATACACAAAAAGGATACTGAAATGTTTCCTTGCAGTAAGTCATTACCTAAAATAAAATAAAAATTTCTACATTACTGTACTTTCAATTAAATGAACTAAAGAATCTTCTCACAAGCAGTCAAGAAGTTAATTTAATTTAATTTACAGTAAATACATTAACATAATTTATTATACTGTTAGGGCCGATTTACATGGCATGATTCTTGTCGCACGCGACAACAGCTTATGACAGGCTCTTGACATTATTTACGATTGTTGCGTACGTCAGAAAAATTGTTGTAGCATTTTTAAACATGTTTTGAAACGCTGCGACAATCGTAAGTCATGCTGTAGGCCTGTCGCAAGTGACAAAAATCAAACCATGCAAATCAGCCCTTACAGGGGAAAAACTAGTAATTCCCAACTTTTTCTATACAGAAAAGAAAGATCCAGCGTTGAAAGCAGCCATCAAAGGAATTGTACACTGTAATAACTATCTGCCAACCAAATGCATCATCTTGCATCTAATTACTTGCACTTCTCTGACATATTTGAACCAACTGTGCACTAGGGTATCCAAACCTTTTGACAACTCTAGACAAGTTTCTACTGTATGTCTAACCAAAGCTGACTCTATTGGTGAAATTGCTTATACTGTTAAACTGGTAAGCTACCTTGGGCTACTGAATAAAAAAAGAAAGTAAAATACCTGCAGCAAAAGCTTAGCAGCTCCAGTGAGGTAACTCAGAATACTTATGATTAATTCAGTGCTAGGGTAGTTTGATATTGTTTCTCCTACAAGGAATCCACTTCGTGACAATCTGTAAAACAGAATTATTTTATCTGTAAGATTTTATGCATACTACATGTACACTGACATGTCTGCATAAAAAATACAAAGAATGTCTAGGTAGGAGCCCAATAAAGATACAGAAAGTGTGACTGCTTGTAGTTAAGTCATATACACAAGTGAGTAGGCAATACAATCAGAAGCCGTGCATACAGTAGCTTTTCTTTTGGTATAATTGGATAGATTATGTACACAACATCCTTAAATCAAGTGAAAGTGATAATGACACCAAAGGGACTTACCTGGGAAACTTATTTTTGACATCAACAACCTTATTAAAAATTCTCATTTCTTGAAGTCTATTTAGGCATTTGACAACCTAGGATAAAAAGTGGCTCCAAAGTTAAAATTTGCAACTACCGGTAACTGAATTGATAAGGTACTTTGTATTTTGTCTACTGGAATAAAGTAACTGGTAACATTAACATCTGCAGAATCAACATGATTGTAAGCATTTCACAGTGTCATCAAGAGCACAAGCTAGATGTAGGCTAATTAAAGTACAAAAACTATTTGCTAGAGTCCCCCCCTTCCCCACCCCCCAAAAAACCCTCCCCAATAGCACTTCCTAAGTCATCTCCTCGGTCACTCTCATGTTAGCGGCAACTATTCCTTGTTTCTCTTTCAGGAGGCAGAGTAGACCAGTTGTTAGGGTGTTAGATTTGCATCCATAGACATCAGGTCCAAATACTGCTTAGATGGATTTGCCTTCTGCCAGTTACGAAGTTTAAATTGAAAAGATTCTTGTTACATGTACTTTCAGATTATTCAAGAGACTAGCTTGTTGCCTGGCTAGGATAGGATAGGATAAGATAGGATAAGATAGGATAAGATAGGATAAGATAGGATAAGATAGGATAAGATAGGATAAGATAGGATAAGATAGGATAAGATAGGATAGGACAGGACAGGATAGGATACATGTATGACATGATAATTAAGATGTTCTTTTCTCTCTCACCTTCTTAAGTCCTTGAAAATACTTTTCCTTCCGATGCTGATTACTGTTTTTGTAAATCAAAGCATCAACAATAGCACCTTCAGCCCACAGCTGTTGCCCATGTAGCTTACAATGTAATAAATCAAGTCTTTTGATGGTGTCCACAATCTCCTCTACAACCATAACATTTAACCTTGAGCTTATTATATGTATATATTACAGATGTTTTATTTACTCAATAGAAGGATCATGGTTTTCTGAGATGAAAACAATAAGGATTATTAGAAAAATTCCATACCGATTGTCCTTCTGTGTCCTTTAACCTTTTAAAACTCACAATTTTCACTTCCGGTGGGGTAAAAAACCATGCTAGTAAGGAGACTGGGGATAACAGAACTGTGACATCAAAACAAGAACTCAGGAAATTTTAGGGATAGACATTTTGCTCTTTTGTCTAATTTCATTGTTGCAACCACATACAGTGTGTCTCAGAAGCAGTTTCAGCAACTTCTGAATCTAAAAAAATGGAAAACTCAGGCCCTAAAACAATTTCCTTGCTGTTTTGACATCACAGTTCTGTTATCCCCAGTCTCCTTACTAGAGCAGTTTTGTACCCCACAAGAAGTGAAAATTCGGAGTTTCAGAGGCTAAAGAGCATGGAAGGAAAATCAGCATGGAATTTTTCTAATTGTTTTTTATTGCAGAAAACCATAATGTTTCTCTTGAGCAAATTATCTGCACTGTGTGTATGTTTAAAAATAAGTAAATACATTATACATTTAATAAATAAATAAATAAATATATATATATATATATTGATTGTCTTTGATTTTCTCTTTTATATTGGTCTATTACAACGCTCTACAAACTGCATTGAGCACTTTCAGCGGAAAGCAGAAAGGATAGTCAAAGTCTCCCATGAAGCTGCTCTGTAGTAGTTGGATGTCCAACTGTATATTTTAGTCTGAAGTGGTGCATCATCAAGACTGGTTCCATAAAGCAGGGTGATTCCATTTGATTCCGGTTGATTTTCCCAATTATCACAAAAAATTGCAGAGTGTACCCTGTGGGGCATTTTTTTCCAAACATTACTTTCTTTTCTTCTGATAATAATATTTTGGGATTCCCGGCTGAAGATCCTTGTGCCAAATGTGTATGTCTTATGACATCTACAAAGGGCATGTTGCTATCTCTCCTGCGGCA
>NC_090894.1:17531839-17534339 GCF_036669925.1 Montipora capricornis | reverse complement strand
TTCCGGCCTTCTGGGCCTCATCAGTGCTGTGTTGATATTAGGGATGGAGGTTAAGCTTGAAAAGCCAACCCAAATGACCCACACATGTGGTACAGTTTGTTAAACCCATAATATCAGGAGCCCATCTGGAGCGTGCAACTTCCATACAGCGTCTGTTAAACGACGTTTTCACAAGTAGGTTTATTTTTAGACTAGCCCTTCCCGCGAATTAGGTCAAAAAACAAAGGCAGTTCCGGTTCTGTGACCCTACGACGTCAGCTTAATTTCTTGTAATTGGTCATCGGGCTCCTGTGGGATTCTCATTAGTGGGAAATTCAATCTAAAAATAACCTTACTTGTGAAAACGCCGTTGCACGAAAATAGGTAAGTTGCACGCTCCGGGTGATGGGCTCCTGATAATATCCATTCATAAAAAGTTACCAGAGAATTTTCCATTTCGTTTGAGTGATGTACATAACATTAGAGTTAGCAAAATATTAGAAACACAGCACACTTCATGATATCCGACGGCGAAAGATGCAATCTGTTGTCGAAGTCCATCACTCGTCGCTTTCAAGATTCCAGATATTTATTTTTCACCGCCTGTCTTGTTTATCCAATTGACGTTTCATTCTTGAGCTCCGTAAGAGTATATTTTGTTTAAAGATCCTCTACAACCCCATTCGCGTTACATCGACTTCGACGTCATTGCAGGTTCATTCATTTTGACTGGACTACCCCCTGAAACCTACCAAAGATACGCACAGGAGACTCTGCACAAAGACAATACTTAGCAGGGGAGTGACATGAAAGACGCCAGTGCGCAGCTTTTCCGAATTCCGACAAAGGAAAAAAACGAACAAATTCCACACAGATTTCGACTGAATTGCCATCCATGGCAACCCAGTAATAACGCTAGTAACCACAGGCAGCTCAAGTTCTCTGATCAGCTGGTGATATGTACGAAACAAAAAACGAGGGAAATCAGGGCTTAAATAGACCATTCCATGTTTTTTCATTCTGTGAAAAAGGGAATGAGAATGGCGCTATATAAATTCTTGTATTATTATTATTATTATTATTATTATTATTATTGTATTATTTTTGGCGCCATCTTGGTTGGGGGGCAAACACGACAAAATTTACAGTAAATGTATGGAATTTTGGCCGACTATGAATCGCTGTAGCGCCGCTAAAAAGAGACAGATTTCCACAGTGATAGTGTCTTTTAAAATACAACTATATTGAGATTATTTTCATGAAATACAAAGAACAGATTCAGGTTACAACGACCATAAACGAATTTTTAAGGTTCCATACAAACCTTTCTAAAATCATCACGGCAAATTGCCGCGAAATTAGACACAACATGAGAAGATTTATCATTCGAATTTGCGGCCTTCATACCTTCCTCAATGGCCTTATTTTTTTGTTTTTTTTGTTGAATGAATGATATCAATAAAACTATTTAAAGTAGTGGCAAAAAAAGTTGGAAATCTGTCTTTTGTTAGCAGTGCTACAGCGGTTCAAAGTCGGCCAAATCCCATACATTTACTGTAAATTTAGCTGTGTTTGCCCTCCAGACAAGATGGCGGTTAAAAAACTGTGGAAGGTTAGGGTTAGGGTTAGGGTTAGGTTAAGGTTCTATTAAAAGCAAATGATAATTGATCGGCAACTCAGTTTTACTTAAGGACTCAATTGAAGATGTTGTTTCTCCTCAGTGTGGCAATTTCAGTCCAGGCATGTCCGATGAAATGGAAGACAAACTGGGTAAGAAGTGTCATAGTGTCATACTTTTTTGGGCGTATAATTTCTTTTAATCATTCAGAGTTTTTTTGAAAAACGAATACCAGGACCCTTGAAAAATCGGTGGCATCAATCTTATTTGCCAATCCAAATTGAAATGTGGCCAACGGCAAGTTTTGTGGTTGGCAAGGATATGTTTCATTTTTCGAGATTTTTTCTTTCAAATAACTACCCCAACCCTAATACCTCTATTTTAGAAAGGCATGTGTCACATTTGGTTTTGAATCTCATTTAGGGTTCTAAAAGAAATTTTGCTGCGCGCGCCGGTGACGACACTTTTCGACTTAAATGAGTATTGATGACTAAGTCATTTGACGTCAATGTGGTGATGTGATGCAAAGCCAAGTGGAAAGCAAAATTTTTGTTGTTAAGTCGTTCTGTTTGATCTGGAATGTAAATACTATACTACAAATTTGCTGTGATTTCAGGCCATGACCTGATGGTGGGTATGGACTGTTCACTTCTGAAGATCAATCCCCTCAGTGTACTAACTAAAAATTGTTTTCGGTTATTTTGCAGTTTAACTTTCGAAGAATTGAACTCCATCGAAAAGAACTTTACACTTCGTTATCACTAGCGATGGCTTTGTTTCTTTTTGGGGCTTTGATTAATGACTTTGTTTCCATTATTAACGTGGAGAGGCCCGAAAAGTCCACTCATGAATTTACGTTTTCTATTCTGGTAAGGTAGTGAATTTGGGAAATTGCGTTTTCTC
>NC_090894.1:17524339-17526839 GCF_036669925.1 Montipora capricornis | reverse complement strand
AGGTCTTCGAGACCTGGAACAAAAACAGGTGCAAATGGTAGTGAGAATTCCGAGTATCAAAGGTAGTTCATGGTCGAAGACCTTTTACAACATTACACAGGGTTCGTATTGTAGTTCTTGTGACCTTTATTTAAGTGTCTAGCCGATCTAGCGCTGGATTGGCGACACTGCAAACTGAAATTAACAATTAACGTAAAGTCAAATGTTGGTTTTTGAGGACAGGGGAAAATCAGAGTACCCGGAGAAAAACCTCGTGGTGCAGAGTAGAGCAGCAACAAACTCAACCCACATATGACGCATAGTCTGGGAATCGAACCCGAGCCACATTGATGGGAGGCGAGTGCTCTCACCACTGCGCTAACCCTAACCCCTGCACCCCTGCACCCACACCTAAAACTCTATGACTTTTCCAGGCCCCACTTGTTCAAAAGGTAGATAACGCTATCAACCGGATAAATCACTATTTATCGGAGAGCGCAATTGGTTTTGGTGACTTATCCACTAGATAGCGATTTATCTGGCGGATACCGCTATATCGTTTGAACAACTGGGGCCAGGACCGTATAAGACAAAATCCATGGCCAAGGAAACTCTCAAATCTTATGCTATAAAATAACATGTTACCTTTCCCTTCCGTTGCATGTTTGATTTGGAAACTGGAGCCTTATCTGGCTACCACGTTGACAAACTTCTGCTTTCTACGAGAACTCATCAGCTGATATGGCTATTGCCGTGGCACCATTTACATCTAATTTCCCGGATTTTTTTAATGACTTGTCCTTATTTTCCGGGATTTCAGGCTTGGATTTTACAATATTGGAAATGCAAAACTTTCCAGGATTTCCACGACCAGTACGAACCTTGATTACGGTTGGTTATATCGGGCATTGTTGGAGTAGATAAATGATACCCACAAATGCAATATTTCCATTTTGTCACTGCATGGTAAAATGGCATGGAGTGACAAGGAACTACATGTACTTTGCCTTTCTTACCAGAACCATCTTGTGAACCAGTCAATTGCTCCTCGTCGTTGGTATTTATTTTCATCATGATCATACGGTATGCTATCAACAGGTTCCCGACTGCTGAATATTTTTCTGGACACTGTGCCTAAAAGAGGTTAGGGTTTAGGTAAAACACAGACATCTCTTTTTCAACATTAAAAAAAAGACAAGCCTTTCACGCACAGTGCAGGAATCAGTCAACGGAATTTTAGGATTTGCTTGTTACGCTTGCTGTAAAGGTTGCTTAATCTTTCAAATTGTGACTAATCATCCACTGTTTGGCACCACACATGCTGCATTTTCTAATTTTACTTAGGAACAGAAATGCACAATTTTTGAACAACTTAGTTGACAGTTGAATGAACCCTTTTAGGTCCCAAAAAAAGAACCACAATGCTTGCATCTTACCTGTTTTGTCAGCATGGGCATCAGCCCATTGCATTGACGGCACCATGGTGTTCTGTTGAACAACATCAACTACATGATGATCTCTAGCTGACCTCAACTCTGTTTTAGTACTCAAAGGAGTAGTGTAAGGAGGAGATTGACTAGTCTGAATGGCTTGGTAGCTACTGGTGGTAGCAGTGTGGTCAGCCTCCGCTCCTCTTTGGGTGTTCGTGTCAAGAGAAACTAACAAACCGCAAAAGTTTTTTTGGTTAAAGGAGAGCTCACACAAGGTAATCCTAACCAACAAAGTAGTCACTGTTGTTGTATTGAAAAACATAAACTACACTTTGCCAAAATCTTGGTGCTACCTTTGTCAGTATCAGGTCTTGATATTGGATGTTCATTGACAGATACACCACTTGCACTTATGTCTGGTATCTTGAAGGTAAAATAATATTAAAGACATTAGAAAAATGATTGAAAGGCACTTGAACTGCTCTAACTAGTTTATCAAAAACATGAAACCAATCCTCAAAGGCCCTAGGATGCCCTCATTTGAAGAGTAAAATATCTTAAGTCTCACTTCCAGGGGTCAGTGGGTTACTGGTAATAAGCTAGAAAACACATCATTATTGTTCTTCCCTCTGATGTGGACATAATAAATTACATATTATCATACATGTGAGCTCCTTTGCAATTATCAAAGTTCTCTGTTGGAAGAAAAATAAAGAGTAGAGCTTACATAAACTGAGTGCAGGATTGTCAAAAGCTCATTAGTAGTTAGTACAAATAAAATGTAACAAAGTACAATGTATGGCCAAATTGTAGCCAGTAAGAGTTCTGAGACTATTAAAAATAGCTATCACCCTTTGCTAAAAATAGCTATCACCCTTTGCTGAGTACTCACTCTTTTAACAACACCATTATTGAGAATCTGTTAGTTTTTCGTGTACTTACCACTGGAAGCCCGAGGCCAACGCGTGCCCATGGTGCTGAGGCCAACAGCTTCCTTAGCTGATCAGCCACAGGAGATATTTGTTTCTCTGGGGGAAATATGGCAGACTGAAAAAAAGGAATGAAATAGAGATGCAGTAGCAAATAGAGGT
>NC_090894.1:17399339-17511839 GCF_036669925.1 Montipora capricornis | reverse complement strand
GGGATTAACTCATTTTAGACTTGATTATTATAAACTATTGGAGTGTAGTGTTAAGAAACATCTTATTTCTGTTTCATTTTCTAGGCATTTTATTGCAAAAACGGCCTTGGCAAAACAAATAAATCAAGGAGTGTCAACACGATACGCACTACCAAAAGAGGGAGACATTGGGGTCTGCGGAAATGCAGTATCCGTTTATTTCAGAAATTGTAGTCCGAAAAGTTCAGAACTGCGGTATGATCAAACCCTACGGAAAGCGGTTCTCGTATGTTTTGGTTCACGGTATTCGGTGCAGAAATTACGTCACGGAATTATCAGACTGACGGTTGTTCCCGGGGAAAAGAAATTGGAAACTCTGCAACCTGCAGTCCTTGGTGATTCATTTTAACAATCATTTGCCGCTGTACTGACAAAGGTAATCCGCGCGCGCAGAGCAACATGAGGAAGAAAATGTAGAACATTAATTTTGGTTTTCGGTATTTAACTGTTTTTGAACGCGGTATTTCGGTATTGGGCAACCCCCAATGTCCCCCCCCCCCCCCCCCTAAAGTGAGGACACTCAGTGATAAGTCCAAAGAGCACTCCACAGGTAAAGTAGTTTTGGAAAGACCTAGCATCAGTACATTTTCCCATCACGAAAAAAAATAATCTCTTTGATTTTCGTAAAGCTGAATATGCCCAAATTTAAGAGAAAAAGAGCAATTCGAAAAAAATAGTATTTTGGGAGAGATAATAATAATCCGCGTTCAAGGGGCTTTCAATAGGGGTTTCTCAATTGTGTGCATATTTAGGACACATACTATTCTCCGTTTCAGTTCAAAGGACACCCAAAAAAATGCTTATGATCGACAAAAGTCGAAATGAAACGTGCGAAATTGGTGTCTCAGTTCCCTGGAGTAGTCCATGGACCGAGTTCACAGGGGTGGACCTTGGGGGTCCATGTTTTGTATACGTCCAGCTTTTCATGATATCAAGTGTATTCACTAATAAAGATTACCACTCTTTTACATTCCCCTCTGAAAGTTTACCTAGGCGAAAACAAAGGAGCAATTTCGGTTACTTGTCTGAGATAATTCTGGATCAGAAAGGCGGTCGAAGCGTTAAATTGAAACTTGGTATGTTTTCCGTTTAGGTTGTCGCCAGCGTTCAATGGCCGAGTACAAGTTTAAGTGCCGGATAACAGTGAAAGCATCAATGTTCTCCCCAATGAAACTCCATCCAGTGGGAATATCAATATTTCAAACTTACAACTTTTAATTTTTTTAATTGCCATATGTTGAATGTCTCATTTCTGCAAACATTGTAAGCATTCCAAAATTAAGCCCCCAAAGGACATTCTAAGCGCTTGAATTCGCATGGAGAATACTTTGAGCTGCTTATGCATGAAAGGAGGAAAATGTGTGTTTCAAAATCAGCCAGGTTTGCAATTAGAGGGCAATTTGTGTTTCGGTTTAATTTAGAGTCAGGTATGTGTCCAGGTATGTGTTCCCTGACAGAAACACTCACACATACAGTAATTCGGGCGGATTGTCTTACATTTGAAGGGTGGGGGGAAGGGGGGGGGGGGGGGGGCTTACCAATCCACATTTTCAACGCACGCAGAATGGAGGTCACCCTAAATTGAATGTAGGTTCCCTTTCGAAAACAGACATGCATACATACATTTACATGCACACACATCTTTGGTGCCTTATACATTGTACATCGACATTTATCCAAATTTCAACAGCCATGCAACTTTAAGTCCCTTAATCAAAATATACTTTGCAATCATTTTCTGTAACTGTGCATTTTTAGTGGAGAGGTCTAACAGCGCCAAGAATTTATCTTTTGTCAGCATTTTCACCATGGGAATTTTACTGACTGATTATATAAGCATTAAAAGAGCGAGCTTCTTTTTTCTTGATAAAAAGGACAAGAAACTAAGAAGTGTTGCTCATCTTCCGTTTCCATTTCACACAAAGGGCCTTAACAAAAAGTTCTAAAATGGCAGCAGTGTGGCCGTCTACAGTTTCGACAAATGCTATACTCTCCTCCAGGGCATTTTTTTCCGTCGAGTCTTGCCCGCCTAACTGGCGGAGAAAAATTTGTGGTTCATCAAATGGGTCCATGCAAAGACCCATGGACCAGTGGTCAATGTTTTGAATACGTCCTGAGAAGCTGATGCTCAAAGCGAATTCCTTTGGTATTAGACTTAACCAGGGGTTTCATTTAAGTTTGAAGCAGGGGGGCATATGTGTTTAACACCCGGGACTTTCCTTCTTTGGGGGGTCTAGTGGCATGCTCCCCCAGAAAATTTTGAAATTGTTAAGAAGGCTCTCCAGAGTTTTAGGGCCGTGCGCAAGCTGGGCACTAGTATAGCTGAATCGAGCGTGTTTCTCTGATTTTTGTGACGTCTGTAAAATTAACTGCCAATTTTCTGTCAGAGCTAATCCAATATATTTTTAAAAAATGACAAATTACAGAATATTGGCAAAACCGTCTGAACGACCTTGACTTTTAACCACTTCAAAATGTCAGGCAATATCATTTCCATAATGTGGCAAAGAATAAAAAAATTCGCCGAAGGAAAGTATAATAATAATAATAATAATAATAATAATAATAATAATAATAATAATAATAATAATAGTAAATAACACTTATATAGCGCTAAAACTATATGATATTCCAAGGCGCTTTACGTAATAAAAAATCATATTCTATAAAAGAGGAGAGAAAATGAAACAGAAAACGACATAGAAAATTAATGATAATAATGATAATAAGCTAGTTTAAAAAAATGAGTTTTCAGTTTCCTCTTGAAAATGTCAATGTTGGCGGATTCCCTGATTTCAAGCGGGATGGTGTTCCAAAGTTTCGGTGCTGCATGCTCAAATGATCTGTCACCGAAAGTTTTTCTGAAGCTTCGCGGCACAGCAAGCAAGTGCTGATCTCTGGACCTTAGCTGGTATTTGGACTGACTTTGTGGCTGTAAAAGATCTTTCAGGTAGGCAGGTGCAGTTCCACTGATGGGCAGACAGTGGTGGAGTTGGAGCAAAACCGGAGTAATACTCGACGGTGGAATTTCGGAGTTAGAGTAATAATTCTAGCAGCTGAGTTAAGGACTTTCTGAAGACGGTTTATCTGGCTTTGAGGGATCCCATCACGGTGGTAAAGGGTTACAGTAGTCCAGATGACAGGTTACAAAAGCAGGAACAAGGATCTTGGTAGATTCAGGCGAGAGAAATTTCCGAATTTGCCTGATGTTGTATAGCCTGCGAACGCAGACGTATTTCCGCCGGAAATACGTCTGCGTTTGTATAAGCGGTTAGGGTTAGGCCAAAAATTGGAATATATCTGATGTTGCCATGGTAACGGCCTAATCCAAAAATTGATACTCATAAACAAGCCTTATTATATCGGTACCCATATTGGTTAAGTCTGTAGCGGGAAAACTTTGAGAGAAGTTAATTAGGTTACGTTTCCTTTTGTAACTCGTGCCTTGTAGTCATGCAAATACTCTGGGGAGCCACCTTAAATTGCAGAATTCACCGAAAACTCAACCTTTTTTCCGACGATTTAGATTCGATACCAATATCCACAAGAAATTAACTCATTAACGTGACCCCCAAAAAAGTGCACTCACATCTTGGCCTTTTCTCAGCTGGAAGCAATTCGGCTCGCGAAAAAATAGAATCGGCGATCGACGGCGACCTTTTCTGGTCATTGGGACATTTCAGGTGTTTTTTTATGGATGGCAATTCTTTTCGCAATGCGTTATGGGGCGATTCTTTCTGACCTGAATGTGGCTTATGAAATGAAACTGTGACATTTTGACAACAGAAGACATATCAAGAAAAGGACAAAATTGCATTTTTTTAAAAATAAACATTTGTGTATAAAAAAAAGTCCGTTAAGATGTTGAAAGCAGCCGGGCAAAGTCGTGTCAACCCATGTCCACAGCCGGTCAGTTTGCCCCGTGCCCGGCCCTGTTAAAAACAGATTCTTGGATTTGGAAAGAAAGTGCTGTACTAAAAGCTAGCTTTTTAAAGTAAAGATTACCATTACCAACCCCACATATATATGTTATTTCAGAAATAAACTAAAGTCCCAAACAAAACGTGAAACCCCCTTATTAAAAGGATCCAATATTTGAACCGTTCAGTATTTTGATTAGGCAGGCTTAGGCCATGCAACTCACCGACAATTAGCCACCTAACGATTACCGCTACGGAAATTGTATTTATGACTACATTAACCGAAATGAATATCATATTTGCGGTGGATCAAATTGAACCCGAGGCATACATGCCTATCATATCATAACTTGCAATATACAAAGTGCAGACCTTGAAGCCTTCTTTTTTTCTATCTCTATATTCCTTTTAGGCCATTCCTACTAAGTGTTTTGGTACAAAAGAGTACGTCATAATTAACTGGCAAATTGAGACTGGAGCGGTGTCGTGTGCGGTGCCAATTAATCCTGTCAACTTGATCCAACAGGAAAAAAAGTTCTGTAGATAGGTCGTCATGGTTGCAGGTTGGATAGAATCAGTGGTTTTTACTCTATTCTCCGAAAGTTTGTTAAAGAGAGGAAAATAGCTAGAGAGAACTATGGCAAAGTCGTTTAGTGCGCGGCCGTGTTGCAAGAGATCCCGGGCTCGATCCCCGGATCTAACATCCTTGTTTCGACTTCTTTCCTTTCTCTGTAGCTTAATTAACTTTGATGGAGAGTGGGGGAGTGGGAGGGAGTAAAATGAGCGCACCGTCGACCTCGCGTTTGTCAGTTAAATTACTGTTACAAGTTATCGACGTTAAATATGGTTACTTTACTTTACTTTAATAACTTGGAACATACAAAATAGTTTTCTTCGTTCATATGAACGAAATTGGGGCTCTCCGTTGAGCGCGAATTGGTTCTCAGAAAAAAAGGATGTACATGTTTTACGTAACTGGACAAGATCACCAGCGAGAGAAAACTGGATTGAACTTGATCAGTAACGTAGGTAGAGGCCACCTTCTTGACACCGACTAAAAGGGGTCGTCCGTGAAATTAAGGGATTAGCCGAGTTTTAATCTTTTAAGGCGAACTTCGACACGCACGCAATAAGTGAGAGTTTGACGGGAGTCAAAATCACGTCTCATTAGAGAGCACCGCAAAATCTTTCTTTTGCAGACTCAAGATAGTAAGATCTTTACATGTCCACGTGAACGATTGCTTTTAATAAAACGCGACCCGTTAATGAAGATTTGAATTAAACGTGACTCGTGAACGATATTGTTTTGCGAGATGAATTTTCCGGCTATTTTATTGTTTGGAAAATGTACGTATTGTATATTGCTTTCGAACGGCTGTGGTTAGGTTTTGATTGGACATGGACTTCACATGGATCGATAAAAGTAAGTCATAATATAGTCGCGTATGCCGACGGACATGACAACCCTGGAAAATTACTTTTATCGGATAGTAACCCACGTGCTCTGACGTAGTGACCTGTAGTGACCTCTGTCTACATTTTACAAGATGAAAAGTGCGTGTTTTTTTCCTGTGCGAAGTGTACCAACTACTGAATAGTCGGAATATTGACCAATATTTTGGCTTTCGTGCACAGACGCTACATACATGAACACAACGGACTAACTCGTTCACCCTTCGAGATAACTTTTTGCCTGTTTGAGGAATGCAGTTTTTTTCAATCAAATTAATTTCTTGCAAAAAACTGCATTAGAAAGAATATAAAAGGAAATAAAAACTCGAGGTAAACTTCAGAAGTTATCCAGTTTTACTTGACCGCCAACCCAGCTTTGCACTTGTACTGTTCCGGAACTCCCTCCCGCCCTGAATGGGCCTGGTACTCAGTTATCATATGATTTTTTTTAAAAACTGTACCTCTTTTGTAATCATGAAAAAAAAAATTAGAAGAAGTGAAAATATTAATTCGTGGATATTATTTTTATTTTTATGTGAAACGTGATCGTCTCGAATTTCGCGTGAACGTAAAAGAATTTGGGATATGGGACGCGTGAAAAGGCCAAATATCTTTCGGTGACTGAGTTTACAGAGGTGTATAGGGACCCTCGTCTTAAGGTTCGGAAGAATTTAAAAATCACAGGAAAGAGCTGTGGTCCATTTGAGTTTGAATCAACGCTGATTTCTCAACTACATGTTGCAGAAAATCGTCTTGGAATGTTCATTTCAGCTCAGGGGAAAGATGGAATGATGGATTCCACAGCGTTGTCATTTCCAAATGCATTTCTTGTCCGCAAGACCAAGTTATACCTGAGACAGTGAAAACTAGCTATCTATAAAGTCAGTTTACTACCACGGTCCAAAATGGTCGCTAAATATTAGGTTTATAAAGTATCTTGCGAACAGCTGATGAGATATAACTTGAAGAAATAAAACAACAATGTTTTACATGACATGTTTCGACATACTTTTGCCATCTTCACTCGTCGCAATATTACGAAAAAACCGTTTCCCATGTTGGACAATTGAGATCATTCGCGGGAATGTGGTAACAGGGAAATTGGTCACGCCAGTGCGACCAGTAATAAAACTATAATTGTAGCAAGGATTTTTCCAACACTCATTTTTATAACGTCCCCTATATTAGTATTTTAGTATCTAAAGTAAGACAAAAAAAGGTTAGGAATTACTCAGAATGTATTGCACTAATATTGACATTAAGTTGGTTTTTTTCTACTTTTAAAGAAAAACAGTTGTTTATTGTGAAAGATTTTGTGCCACTGTATCTCCGCCCGCAGACCCTCCCATCGTAGTGTATAAATTTACTTGAGCTGGATCTAATTAACAATTAGACCCGTAGCCCGCAAGGGCTACGGGTCAATAGCCCATTAGGCGAAGCCGAATGGGCTATTGACCCGTGGCCCTTGAGGGCGAAGGGTCTAATTGTTTTAGTATCACCCAACTAGTCGGGATACTAATGCCAATTACACAGGCGAAACCGCTCACCATATCTCTACTCGCGTACGTGAGAACCTTCTTTCGGACAAGGCCTCTCACGTGTACAAACATCTCACGTCATCAAAAACTTGTCGAGACTCTTGCTCCACTGATTGTTTCACAATATTAGACTCCGGCAATTCGCGTTTTAAAATTAAAATAAAAGAAGCTCTGCATATCAAATATGACAAACCTACTCTTAACCAACAGCTATAAACATGTTGGCCTATCTCTTTCAGTTTAAACTGTTGGTTATTCAGTTTTAAATTACAACAAACATTTTTTAAGTTTTTCTTCTTTTTTAACGGCTTTGCCGCGACGATAAGTATATTAGCTATATCCATTGTATCGGCGGCACACTATTATTCGCCTTGAAACACGTCCAATCAGACTTGAAGCAAGTGCGACCCTTTTTCTCCTCGCTTCGCAGAGGATCAGGGGTGCGCTTGTCTGCGATCTCTTCAGATTTAAATGGAAGCACTTGCCCCCTGTATTTACGATCGTCTGGGATAAGACCGACGCCGACAGCTTCCAATGGTGGCAGACCGTTGCAGATCATATAAAAACCACTCTTAATTGCTATTTCAATTGTGTACCATTGCTATGCATCCTGGTACGCTGTAAAGCGCTTGTAAAGGAAGTACACAAAATGAAGCAAGCTTTTCCACATACTATCATTCAGTTTTTCGCCTAGTTGGCAAGAACCAGTTAAATAACCAGTGGCAGTATTTTTACTGATGCCTACTTAGAAGTAACTGGTGCCTAAAAGCTGCATTACTCGGGTTCTTTCAATATTGTCATCACGTGCAGCGGCACGCAAAAAGTGTTATTGCTTTTCCGTTGCTTTTGCATTTTAACTCAGAAATGCTAACGTCACTTTGGTGATTTACGGTCAGAGGACCAGAGGCCAGAGCGCAAGATATCAATGAGTTTTAAAAAAAAGTATAACAAGAGCATTCAAACTGCGATGAGATGGTCTCAAGGTTAATATGTTGTTTATTTGAGGAAAAAAGTTTATTCGTCGATCCTGTCATCAGCAGGTGCCAGTTATTGTTGTGGTTCAAGGAAACACCCGAATTATTTTGTCTCAAATTCTTCTATTTCTCTTTGTTACACAACACAAGGGTCTTGATATGAAAATCGCAAGATTGGAAGCTTGGATTTACACTTGAGTGATTATTTCTCTGTCAAATGTTTAGAGAAACAAAACAACATATTGAACTGTGGCCCCGTCAACGTTAAATTATGAACCTTTTTGTAATACGAGCATTTTAAAGATCAGTGACATTTATAATGACTTCACGCTTATGTGAATTCTTTCCTGTTTTCTTGCCGTTACACGGAAATTGTAAGGTTAATTTTTGGGAGGTTCGGGATGAGGTATCCAGGATCTAGAAACCAGGAAATGAACTATCACTTCAGCAAGCCACACCAACCAAAATCTCTTTATAAGGATTGCTTTGTAGAAAGATGCACAAGGAGCCCATTTCGCAATATCCGTCACAGGTGGAATTAATTAAGGTCAACGCCGAAGGAACTTGTTGTGAAGAAAATTTATCCCTAGGTATTTTTTGTTATTAAAATAAAACCGCGTTAATCAATAAGCTCGGTCTGCCTACTATTGTAGTTCTGTCTGGAACTATCTACAGAACATACCAGACAACAACCTTTCAAACGCAAATTACCTGATATTAGATTCGTCACGCTTGATCACTCTATCAATTATTTGCTAAACTGCAGAATACCCAGCCATGTATTTGCAAATGAATGGCGTATATTATGAACGGGGCCTTTAAGTATGTTTTGACACAGTCAATGAGACTGATTATCTCGAAAATGGTCGAGAATCCCAGCCAATATCACAGTAAAGTGTTTTATATGTTCTGGCATTCCATAGGCAAAATGTTTTTCACTGTTCATGTCGCTATCTCAACAGAGGTAGATTTCGAGCTTCAACTCTTATTTCTTCAGTCAGTTTAATTGATTTTTTTCTGCATGTGGGGACGTGTTTAAGTTTGCAATCTACCGAGAAATCAGTCGGATATCAGTGAGCAGGACGTCCTCTGTCGTCAATGCTTACGTCACGCGATGACTCTTGAAGCATTTATAAGCAGAGCAAGCAAACAGATGTCAACATAATTCCAAGACATCAAAAGAGCGATAGTTAAGATATCTGTGAAATTATTGAAAATGGATGCCAGAATTGTGCTCTTATTAGCAGTGACTGTCATCTTAAGATTCCTTCTAATCAATGGGATACCCCTGCAGCAAAACCCAGTTGCGCCGGCAAAAGAGTCAGAACTTATGGTAAGCAAATCTGTTCCAAATAGGTAAGCTTGCATTGATTACGTATACATGCCCTTATTCACAGAAGCTGGGGCTATCGATCATTCGATTTACGTGATCGCGTGGCGCGCTAACTTAAGCGAGGCATGAAAGATTTGCATTTGAAGTCACCCACAAAATCGAGGATTCTTGTTTTAAAACGTTACGAAGAGTGAAAATCAATATCATCAGCGAGGAAAAGCCACTTGAAGCCACCAGGGTGATGCCATTCGTAAATGTTGAAAAATTGTACTGAAACCTTGGTCAATTAGAAATCGCGAACACTCGCTCTGATACACATTTAAGTAGCTGTAACTCCTTTTTCTTTTTCATTGTTTATCAAACAAAAAAGTGAACTATCGGTGCAATGACTGTAATGGATCGACAAGTTCCTGAGAGTTTCTGGAAATCATATGAGCTTAGCTTTTGTGTCACTCAATCAATAACGAATCAGCCCTTATGACTGTAGTTGAACATGATCCACACTTACCGTAATATCGCCCGGAAAGGGAGAGGTCGGTCAGGTTTAAAACAATGGACAATTGAATGGAAGAAGGTCAATACTGCACTCTTTAGGAATTTAAAAACATAGCAAATTGTTTGTCTTTCCACAGGATTACCTTATCAAGTATGGTTATCTTCCCTATCCTGATCATAAAATCGGAAGAACGACTTCCATGGAGGAACTAACAATGGCTGTAAAGAAAATGCAGCGATTTGCCGGGTTACCAGAAACTGGACAGATCTCTGATCCAAAAGCACTCTCGAGGGTGAAACGTTCTAGGTGCGGCGTGGCAGACTTTGGACCAGCGGACAATGCGCGAAGGAAAAGAAGATACGCTCTTCAAGGAAGTTTCTGGAGGAAACGAGTAAGTCTTCCATATCAAGAGATATAACTAAGATAAAAAACTTATACGCCTACATGCAAGAACTGCCATACCGTGATAACTGATCAGACTTTGCATTTGATTCTCTTCCAAATTACTCTTACAGTCAAAATAACCAGCACGTGTCGCCTTATATTAGAGAATAGTTTTGATTAACTGCCAACGGACTGCGTTATTCGTTTCAAACTTGCAAATTTAAGTGTTAGCGTTGTAATTATCCAACCGTAGCCCGAATGTGACCCCATTTGAAATATCGATTGTTGATCGGTTTATTTTTGAGGTGAGTTGCAGCGGACGTATAAATTTCGTAATGGACACCAGAAATGTGCATTTATATAACCAAGATTACCGAACAGGATATATCAAGAGGATTAAAGATATCCAACCATGTTTGTTAGCAAAATTCTTGCTCAATTCAGGACAAACAGAAAAAAAATAGAACAATCATTTCCTTCGCATCTTGCAGTGGGAAACCCCGGGTGGGGGGGGGGGGGGGGACGCTCATATAAAAAGGACGGGAGTGCTCGTCGTATCTTTTAGGGGTTAAAAAAGCGGTTTTGGTACCTTTTAGGGTTTTCAGCCTCAAAAGGTCCACAGCGGCCTAGCGGGAGCTTTAGCGGTACCTTTTATGGTATTGAGCCGAAAAATCATGACAGGAGACATTTCATAATTAACCATGTTAACAATTTTTTAACTTTGTTCAATGAAAACCCTTAATTTGGTACCTCTTAGGGGTGAAAAAAATTCCATGTCATGCCCACAAGATAGGATCTTGGTACCTTTTAGAGGTTCCTTTCAAATTTCCAACGAACACCCCCTTCCTTCTTAGAATTATGGGATTCCCCATATGGAAGCTGCAAAAGCCCAGCATTTTCTTTACTCTGCATGATTTTGCCGTCCATTACTAGTAACGCCATTAACAAAAGTTTGCCACAAAAACTTCGATAGACACAACCGTGGGCGAAGGAAGCCACAAAAAGGCGCCAACCTTCGCCGCATGTGAACACGGCGTGAATAATCGATATTTCAAATGAGGTGACACTCGAGCTACGATGGAGGACGGTGGCTCCCAAGAGTATTTGCGAATACCCTCAGTACAAGGCTCGAGTTACAAAAGGAAACCTAGTTAATTTCTCTTAAAGTTTGCCCACTGGAGACTTACCAATATGGGTACCGATATAACATCACATCTACTGACAGGCAGATATATTCCCATTTTGGCCTAAATTCCTTAATATTTATACTTTCCTTCAGTGACATTTTGAAGTGGTAAAAAGTCAAGGTCTTTCTGACGTTTTTGCCAATATTCTGTTATTTGTCACTCTTCTAAATGTATTGGATTAGTTCTGACAGATCTTAACAAATATAGGGTATTTGATAGGAACTGTATTTGGTTAGAACTGTGCCAAGTTTCAAAAATGTTACCGACGGGAACGCGAGAGAATTAGCAGTTAGTCACTCATTCTGGTCACCAGAGCCTCGGATCAACTCAAGGCTCTGGGAAACTCAATGTAGGAGAACATGCGCCGTAGGATTCGTCTAGCCAAAGCTTGGCTATTTGAACCTTACGGCTCCTGCTCACTCCTCGTGCTAACATGAATGCACCCATTAGAGACGCTTTTGATTGTTCTTCACGAAAACCAATGAGAAGACACTTTGTTTGAGGGTTCCCCAGAGGTCTTCTCTCCCTCAGTCATGAGAAGAGCCCTGGGGTCGAGATTGCTCGTCAAGCCGACGTCACAAAAATCAGAAAAACACGCACGGTTCAGGCTTTTCACTCCATACTAGTGTCCAGCTTTGCACGCGGTCTTAAAACTCTAGGGAGCCTCCTAAATTTGGAAGTTTGAAACGAATAATGCAGTCCGTTGGCAGTTAATGAAACTATTCTCGAATATTAGGTGGCACGCGCTGAGCATTTTGAGTTTAGTTTGCTTCGTAATGACATGATTTATAGTATTCCCCCAATACACCACGCAGATAGCCATCCAAGCGTATCGTCTTCAAACTTAATATTTTAATACTATTTCGCAGGAACTTACTTTCAGAATTGAGAACTACACACCTGATCTCCCTAAAGAAGCGGTGGACAGAACTTTTGAAATTGCTCTTAATATGTGGTCGAGCGCAAGCGGTCTAACATTCAAGAGGGAAGACAACTTGAGCCTCGAACCCGATATCAAAGTAAAGTTTGTGACAGGTTTCCATGACGATACCAGACCAGCGGATGGTCCCGGTGGAGAATTAGCGCATGCGTTCTTTCCTGGCTCAGAAAATGCAGGAATTGATGGCGATATACACTTGGACGATGACGAATTCTTTACTATTAACGGAGAACAAGGTGGTGTTGACTTGCTATGGGTGATTGTGCATGAGTTAGGACACAGTCTTGGGCTCGACCACGCTTACCACCCTCACTCAGTTATGTTTGCCTATTATATGGGACATGTTCCTGGCTTAACATTGGACAGTGATGACATTGCAGGAATCCAAAAGTTATACGGTAAGTTAGATTACTTTCAGTTGGTTCTTCCCATTGAAATTTTGCGTGCAGGTGGAAAGCTCTTATAAATACTCGTTTGCTTATTGTCTCGAGAAAAATATCGTTGTTAGGGTTAGGTTAGGGCAGGTTAGGGCAACGAAAACACAAAAGCTGGTTTCCAGTCACAGACACAATTATTTTCCCGATATTCTGTCGCTTAGTCATCCCTGGTTTAGTGGTCATCTCGATTGCCTTTGAATGAGCACATACCGAGTTCGAATTTCCACTTGGGCGACCTTCTACGAGACAAAGAAATCTTACGCATGCGCAGCCACAGAGCGACCCCCCAATAATAATAATAATAACAAGTCCAAAGACCAAAAACGGAGTCGAATCTAATCTAAGGTCAGGCGTACTTTTCTCCAAATCTTTTCGCACCTGTCTAAAGGCGATTGCCTGATCGCAAACGTGACAGATGTATACAAACAGAAGGCAGATTTTCTTAAAATATGATATTCATATTCAGTTATATATTACACTGTTTAAAAAGTCAAGATAGAATTTTGTTCCATTTTCTATTGATGCAATTTTCTGCGGCTCTAATATTATTGAAAGGTTTCCCCAATGTCGTTGTTGTTGGTGTTACAAATTTTTATTTGTCTGGCTCATAATCTGCATGTTGTACTCATTCTTATTTATTGTTAAGTCATTGATGTAACTTGAGTTCTGGTTCCAGTTTATTTCCTTATTTCGTGATCTATCTCTTTTGGCAAGTCGGTTTGAGAGTTGTGATTAAACAACAGAGGTTATTTTCTCCTATTCGACTTGCTTTATGTTAAACTTATAAGGATTTTATAAATATTGCCGTGTACACAAAATGTGCATGCACAAAGCCACTTAAACCGAATGTTTCTTAACATACAGGTTTGCCTGGTGTTGAAAGAGTGACTCCCTCGCCAAACCCGACGCCAAAGACATGCAGTGATGTGAAACCAGACGCAGTGGTGGCCACAAAGGATAAGAGAACATACGCATTCAGTGGAAAACACTTCTGGGAAATGAAAGACTATGGTGGTGCAGATGGTCCTTTCCTTATCAAAGATTACTGGAGTGGCTTAGAAGAGGACATAGATGCTTCTTACACGGATCAGAAAGTTGGACACACAGTGTTCTTGAAAGGAAATAGGTATAATACCCTACAATGTTCTTTTTACCCTTAGCATCGATACAACACTAATGAGCGATGTGGACTGGTTTTGAAGGTTAGGGAAGAAGGTTAGGGCTTTGTTAATGATGATGATAAGCAGTGATATAGCAGCGCGTCCTTTTCCCTCATGATTTTCATGCACTCACGAACGCTCTGAGAGTAAGCCTAAAAATGTGTTCATGACAGTACACAACTCTGAATTGATTACCAATAATTAATTCATTATTTGTGATTTTTAGATATTGGGTGTTCGTTAACAAGGACCCCTTTTATGGACCTGGACATATTTCAGAAATTAATTTACCCGAGGAACTCGCTGATGTGGGTGCTGCGCTTCAATGGAGCAGAAATGGAAAAATATATTTTTTCAAGGGCTCAAATTACTGGCGATACGATAACCAAAAGATAGAAGATGGTTATCCCAGGCATATTGGGGCTTGGAGAGGTCTTCCTTCCGACATCAATGCAGCGTTTCAATGGAAAAATGGGAGATCGTATTTCTTTAAAGGGAACAGGTATTATGCCTTCGACGACTACAGGGTCAGGGTTCTAGAATCGAGCGAAAACCCATATCCCAGAGATGTAGCTTCTTACTGGATGGGTTGTAGTAATCCCGACGTCAAACTTCAACCTGGCGCAAGAGGATCTGCCCATGGTTTGATACCAAACCTTTTAGTCTTATTTGTATGTTTCGTGATCACTAAGTTGTGTGAAGGAACTCAAAATGACACAACCTTTGCTTGAATACGTTGTATCATATACAATTAAGCCATTGGTTAAATGTTATCATTAAGACTACCCAGCAAGAAACATTTCAAGAAATTTGCTGTTAAACAAAGTTCCTTATGTAGTGCGATGACGGTTAGTCCCAAATTTTAGAAAACTTGTTATTGTATATTATTGTATAAACATATCTTTGTATTTAATATGCATATTTATTGACACAGGACTTGTAAGATATTGATGTTTACGTTAAAATTAATGGATCGAGATAATAAATATTGTAATAAAAACTTCACGACTCCCATTATATGTAGAGAATCCGGCACATGAAATATCCCAGAGAAGGATTCAAGTAGCATTTTTTTTTCGTAGCGTCTCCACTAAAAATTAACTTAGACATTTTGACTCTTGAAGTTTTTAACACAACACCTTTTGAAGCGTTTAAAACATAGAAACATCTTGATACAGGAAAGCACAACTTCATGACAAAAACCTCAGTAAAATTTGTTTAATTTCAGACCTTTTTAGCTGCAAAAGGGCAGAGTGACATGTGAGCCAATAAAGTTACAGAAAAAGTAGAATCCGATCCCCGTTCTCAAAAGCCCCGTTTATCTGCTCAGAAATATCATTAGGGTCCACACTATGCCGGATAAATTTGAAAACGCAACTTTATTGTTACGATTTAGCCTTCCGTCCACACTACAACGCACATATCCGCATAAAAAGATCCGCGAAAACGGAACTTTTTGAATACGCTCTCCAGAGTGGAACAATTTGAAAACGCAACTTTTTTGTATTAGTGTGGACGGAGAACATTTCGTATCCGGAACTTTTTGAATACGCTTGCGTCATTTTCTCATGTGATTTATCATATTTTCTGTGTTGTTGGCAATAATTTCTTCTTTAATCGCTTATTTGGAGTTAAGTATTGCTTCAGTTCACATGAATATTGTACGACAGAGAATCAGGAATAACTTAAGACAATCATTGGTGTCAAAGGATACTAGGAAAGCGACGCGACGCTCTTAACCTTACAAGCAGAGACGCTTCTGGACTCGACCTGGCAGAACGAGTGCGTGGTGAGACAACTTTGTTAACGAAGTTGTTGTCGCTGAAGAATGGAGAGAAATTTTCGAATGTCTACTTACTGTGAGCATGCTCAAAGCGAGATTAAGCAATTGTGCCGCCGATAAAACGCTGTAGTGTGGACGAAAAACTTTTGTTCCGTTTTTGCACCTAAAGTTGCGTTTTCAAATTTATCCGGCATAGTGTGGACGAGGCCTTTAGTGAGAGAAATGTTAGTCAGCAACTGCTGCGGGCAGTCAGCAAAATTTGTCGTGTTGATAACACAGTGACGTATCCAATAACCTCAAATAAATAGTCTAGTATAGACAAATATAGTGATTGAATGTATCTAGCATCAAATTTCAGCATTTTTGCAATAGGCGCTTTCAAATCCGTTAAACACATTAAGAGCATTGCTTTTCAATTGAATCCATTGCGGCAGCTAGAATTTTGTTGTTGTGGCTGGAATGTAGCTCGTAGAATTGCGCTCTTCGTTCCCTTAACGCGTTCCTTAGTGTTCTATTTGTTACTTAGTGCGTATTGTTGCGCAAGTTGCAAGATGTTGTTAATTGCCGTCTGCATGTTATGTTCAAGTAATTGAGCACGTTTGTCTGTTAGGTATAAGACTATTTTTGGCGCTGTTACGTGTAATTTTCTTCTTTCCGTCATTTTTGTAAGCTTTTCAGTATTACTTAGGAAGTATTCCGTCGTTTTGTCTTTTCTCGGCTGCCTTTGGCTATTTTTCTGGATTGTATCACAGTTTGTAAGTATTCGTCTCGTGCCCGGGGTCTCGTGTTTTAGCGTAACGTTGTATATTTTCCGTCTTCACGTTTCGCTTCAATTTCTGAAATATGCATGTATCCGCTTATTTGCTTCAGCTGAATCGCTCCTTTCTTATCCTCACTTTGCCGTCTTCGAATTGTAAACGAGACGCCTCCAAAGGCGTATCCGTGGAATGCGCAAACAGTTGACACAAATTGTCCACTTACAGTGAACTTCAAGTACAGGAAAACTTCGGAAAATGGCGAGAGATTACCAGAAAGATACATCTATAATATAACTTGAAGTTGTCTGTTGTAAAAACTCATTATTAATGTTACTAAATTTGCAAATGCAAACAAGGAAGCCCTATTAGCGGGTTCTCGGGATACGGGATCTTTCATTTATTTATTTTTTGGAATGAGACTTTATTTAAATCCTACAGTTTTACTTCCTTCCTTAACTACGTTCATCCAAAAATTACAAGATCAGCCTTAAATCATCCGAAAAACTTATTACAGATCACAGTTCAACAACTTATCATCCTGGGCCAGTTGTTCAAAGTCGATTAATGCTAATCTCAGGTTAAAAATGAACAAACTAGTTTTATTCTCTACTCCCAAATGCTGTTCAAGGCTGATATTCCGTGAAACTTTTCATTAGAAGAAGTCAATTAGCAAAGGAAACTTTCACAAAAAAGTTGAAAACATGAAACAAAAGTTTACGCTAATCCTGGATTAAGGTAATCGGCTCTCGAACAACCGGACCATGTATTCGAATTCCGGTTCCGTAATCCTGGTTTAGTTTCTTGCAAACTGTTTAAATCTGCCTTGGCGAAGACAAGAAGACAACATGTGAACTCCATTTCTCAGAATGCTCAAAAATGTAAAATTCCGTAATTGCGCGTTCTATAGTCCAGTCCAAAGTTCTAGTTTTACAATTCTTGATTTCAGTATTAGAGTAACTTGGTACCAAACGTTTCACAATAACTTAAAATCTCGTCAAGGAAAAAGCTTAAATCCAGTAGTCCAGTCTGGGTTGAAATCGCCAAAACTCTTAATATTATCGATTCAAATCTCAACAAAAGCTACAAGTAGTAAATAGTTCTCACAAACTACAAAAGTTCGTCATGATTCTGCACTCGAGCTGAACAAAAAACTATCAAACACGAAAACAAAAATACCCTAGTGATCGCTTCTCGAGAAAACACTGTCTAGTTACTGCACTACCACATGTACGCAATGTGTTCCTACTTTAAAAAATATCCCGTATCTCCTCAGTGCCCCACCCCCCCCCCCCCTCCTCCCCATCCAGCCAAAAATCCCATATCTCCACTAGTTTTTTTACCTAAGTTTTCCCGTGTCCTGATCGCTTTTCGGCCTTTTGGCTAAGATTAGTTTCTCGGCCAATGGCTACGGTTAAGTACTAACGTACGGAAGCACAGAACAGTTTCGGTTGTTTAAGAAAAACAACCGACACTGCTCTGGCACAGAGGGTAGGGTAATGCCCGTGGTTTACCAGGGAGGATGATGAAGATTCGGTCTGATCGACACATAACTAACAACTGTGGTACACGATATTGTTTTGGTATCGTAAATCATTACAGTGTCATGGTAGATATCTTTGATAGATACCCCCTGAGAAGACATGTGGTTCAGTAAAGTACTTAACGCAGAACGATTGAAGAAAATAAAAGCAAATCGAGAAACATTTAGCTTCAAGGCTGACAATTTGATCATTTACAACTTCTTTTTCACTACAAGCTTAAGCGTGTACTCTGAGCTTCTAACAGCTTTCCAAAACCAATTTACATTGAAGTCAAGCCCTTTCCGGCGGGGTTAGTAACTGGATGGGAGACGTCAAAAGAGGCAACTTGCTGTCAGGAACATACGACCAAAAATTCTATTTTAATGCCCAAAAATGCGAACTAACCAAGGCACAGATTTTGTTAGCCTGCCTTACATGTATGGAACCAAAAGGTCGAGACAGCAGAAAGCAAATTGTTATCTTTAAGAAAGTTATGACATTTTTTAATTTCGAAGACATGTTTCGATGTTACAAACATCATCGTCAGTACAAAATATTTGAAAAACCGTTAGGACTTATATAACAACTAGGCGAAACTTGCATAATTAAATATGATTAAGTGACAAGAAATACATATTTGAGTGAGTTACAGAGTGTTAGACATTCTTTCTAACACTCTATAACTCACTCAAATATGTATTTCTTGTCACTTAATCATATTTAATTATGCAAGTTTCGCCTAGTTGTTATATAAGTCCTAACGGTTTTTCAAATATTTTGTACTGACGATGATGTTTGTAACATCGAAACATGTCTTCGAAATTAAAAAATGTCATAACTTTCTTAAAGATAACAATTTCCTTACATGTATGCAAAACAAATATTGACGCAAAAGTAACTAAACAATGATATGTAGTTTTTAAGGAGAGCAGAAGGAACTTTTAGGAAGTGTCGATCGAGAACAAGACAATTTGCGAGATGAAGACATCATAAATTTTGTGCCACGAATATAATACAAGTTACCATCAGCGAAAAACATTTCGGGAGATTTTTGTACGTTCAATCTGAGTTCAATTTTCCTATCGTACTTTTGGTCGTACAAGTAAAATCACAAAATGGAAAGTGACAACGATTTTAGCGGCCGCCTGTGATCAAGTTACCTTGCGTGTTTAATACTGACAACTCACGAAACAAAGGATGAATCTGTTACAAAATGACGGCAAGACACCGGGTTTTTGTTAGTTTACTTTTTTTCTTTCAAGTTTTAATAAAGTCCGACAAGATACATATGTGAATTTAACACAAAGATCTCAATCGTTGATGTTAGCTTAGGTGTCAGCTGAAGTTATAAGCTCCTCCGAATGAGGTTAGTACTTGGATGGGGGACCGCTGCGAAGTCCCCGTTACGGACATCAGTAATTGGTTTTTTTAAAACTTGATTTAATTTTTTATTTTGTTTGGCCGTTGAAAGCTATTTTCTTATTTTCTTTTCTCGTCAAAACGGCCGAACAAACCGGTTCCCAAGAAATATTAGAGTATTTGTGCTATGCAAAATACTCCTAATGAAGTATTCGGTCTGTGCAAAATACCGTAATGTTCACAGCGGAACACACAAGTATAAGTACGAAGCAAAATCTAGAAATAACGTAGAAAATTCTTTTTACCTTATAAGCTTGTCTTTCTCAAAGAAAAAACATCCTTCCACTTTATCGAATATTTTAATACTGTGTCAATCATGGCCGACGGAAAGATTCCACAATAAATAATTGCTTTCCTCAAGGCAACAGCACGGTGTCTCGGTGGCCGAGTGATCTAACACTCGCACATGGTCCGCGGCGCGAAGCGCAGGAAAAGTGTATGGTTTTTAATTGGGGCAGGGAAGTTCGATTATACTGATGGGTATAAAGGTAGATTCACCCGATCGGAGCTTAATTCAATACCCGTGGGGTATGCACATTTGTGACTACCAACAAAAAAAATAAAATTTAACACCAGCCCGGGTTTAAAACGTGGTATGCCTTCGGCATTCCACGTAATAAAGCGCATTCAAACAATGTGGTTGTTTACAAAGTTCAGGCCGTAATATCCATTAAGTATATACTAAACCAGTGGATAGCATTGAACGCGCGCGCACTGATTGGCTTCTCAAACTCCGAAATCCTTTGCTATTTTGCGAGTTGCGTAGTATTTTTCCGAGCCCCGTTTTGGGTGAGGAGAAATATGAGCAATGAGCAAAATGTCCGCGAGTATTATATGTTAATCCATCGAATAAGAGATTTATTATTCCACTGCAAAAAGGTGTTATTTGGTACGAGTGTTTCTAAAAAATTGCATCATCTGTCCTTCAGGGCGCTTGCGAACGATGTAAACGACACAGAAAGCCAGCCAAATGTCCTTTATTTTGATTGTGTAAACGAAATGACAAGTGACAAGCGATGACAAGCTAAATTCTCAAGCTTTGTATCGTGTTGAAACAATTTCTTTCATTGAAAAACTCCCGTTGCTCTGTTCTAAACAGGTCAAACCGGGACACTACAGTGTATTACCGTCTCTAATTTTGCGCATTCTCCTCACCAAATATGGTAAAATGGCGTAATAGTGGAATAATAATTGCTAATTATTACGTACCACTATCATCAGTCTGGACAATCGTAACATGTGGAAAAGGCGAACTGAACCAATCAGAATTCAAAGCGGTCATATGTAACTTTCCCAGTGAGCGCACCGTCGGTTTCCTCCTCTTACTCGGAGAATACCCTCCAGAGGGAAAAGGAATTAATTCGAATTACCGACGTTAAATAAGGTGTTCCTTTACCTTCCACAGTGAACATTATTGCATAGAACAAATACTCCAAACGACCTGTTTCATGCGAACCACTTTGTTCAGTTGTGCCAAAACATTTTGTGAATCGAACCAGTGTGTTCAAATGGCCATTGTGAGTCAACACCTGCTATTACATAGTCATTGCTCTCAATATAGGAATCAAAAACGTGAAAAGAACATTGAGAAAAAGCCTTCAACAACCAAACAAGAAAGTTAAAAGAAAATAAGATCTACGTTACTGGGATTTTGCTATGATCTCCCACCCAAGTTCGAGCCCCACTCGAACGGGCTTAATTACTTTAGTGGAAATTTTAGACTCTCATTCTCAGGGTCTTTTAGCCAGCGTAAAAGGCGGTATTGTTGGCGCGAGAGGTATAAGCCGATCGGAGACTGCCGAGGGGCGCTCAGCGCCCCCTCCCCATTCCCCACGGTTAATTTGCCTCTTGCCAACAATACCGCCACCCCCTCGGGGAAATGAAAGACTGTCCCAATTGTAAAATTATACATAATCGGTTATGCAAATGATAAAAAAATAAATCGTGAAAGAAAAAAAAAACATAGAATTGGCAATCAAGCTCAGAACGCTCACCATGCTGTGTAAGTCAACACCCGTTTAGCAGTGGCACTATTTGTTTCCCAATACAGGTATTTTATAAACGTGAAAAGAAGATTAAAAAGTAGCCTTCAACAACCAAAAACAACAATGAAATCAAGTAAAGAAAAAAAGTAAACTAGGAGTTCCAATGTGAAAGTAAGTGCTGACGTTAGACATGGAAGAGGATATTGATGAAATAATATAAATAATAATATGAGGCAAGACGCTTTGGCAAGCGTAAGAGGCATGCCCTTTAAAAATGTCATTTAAAAGGTCATGCCAATGTTGCTGTCCTAGCTCCATGTGAGCCGCTAACCTTTCTGTTAGTCGCAATATTGATGAATTTAATGAAACACTTGTATTTAAAGAAGAAACGCGTCGGAGTTCCATCCCACCTCTCAAATAACTTAATCGAGGGCTCCAAAGTTTTGAATTTGCACTAGTTGATATCAAGTTGTGCACTGATTTGGAAGAAATGTTTTGAAACTCTTTTTGTAACATCTTTTCGTCACTGAAATAGAATAAACATTCCTGCAACAAACATCATCTCTAAGATAATGAAAACAGCACGCTTTATAACGTTTACACCAAATATTCAAACGACAGGTCTCTGGAATATTTCTCACAACAAACCTTTTCATTGCTTATCTGTAACATTTCTTTTTAAGACAGTTAAGAACTTTTTTCACTGGAATTCTGGATGGTTCTCTGTCAAGTGACTTTTTGGGGGATCGATAAAGTCCCTCTTTATTAAACGTATTTCTTTGCTGGCAGCGAATGATACAGGATGGAGTACACTTTTTTTCTCAAGTCCAGAAAAAAAATTATTTAATTCAACTGGAATAATTTCAATACACTCACATGACAATTTATTTGCTAAAGAACCTAAAATGCTCCTACTACACTTAGATCTCCAAATTTAAATACAGTTGCTGTGCCATGAGAATATGGCATGTCATCAGAGATTTTAGCATGGGGGTCAAAAGTATAAAACGAGCAATTTGATTCACCGAAACTAGCCAAAGTAACATATCTAAGCTTGACAATTGCATGTTTGTAAGTAGTGAAAGTATTCATAAAGGCTGACCACAAGTATTCATCTGAGTATTCCATCTGCAGTCACCATACCCTGTTGGCGCTTGCTTTCCATATTTTGAGGAGGCTCAAAAGGGTTTTCAGCTGAGCACACGCGCGTAAGCCACACACGCAATTTGTAAACTGCTTGCGTCAGCTTATGATTCAAATGGGTCACCAGAAATAAACAAATACCACTAATTTTGCTCATCTTTCTCCTAATTCCTATATACATGGTATATAAATGGACATCTATTCACAAAAACTACGAAAAATCTACACAAGCGGTTTAATAGTCACTTAAATCCGTTTGTGTTGGCCTGTAGCTCCACTCGTGTGCAGACTTGAATGAGCAGGTGACGCATGCGTAAATGCTGATCTTGTAACCCCCTAATTTTTTATGATTTTGCAACTTTACAACTGCATCTAAGGACAAAATATGTTTATTTGTTTGAAAAAAGGAGAAACTATTTCGAGCCTCGTTAAGCTGTAATCTACCAGTCAAAGCGAAACTTCAACACCTTCCCCCCCCCCCCCCCCCCCAGGCATTTGAATTTTTGGAAAAATTTCGTTCAAATGCCCCATCATAGGTCCATTTCAGGTGATCGAACGCCCCAACCCCCGGGAAATTTACCAGATTTTTGTTAACTGAATGCATGGGTTTTACGGAGTTTCATGCAACGACACTTAAATACATTCCATACATTCATTCCATTATTTATACACCTACATATCAATCGTCGCAAATGTATTAAAATGTTCATAAATACACCGGGTCGGTCAAAGCAATTGACCTCTATAAATCGTATACGGCGACGTCGGTATTGTACTGAATTATCGTTTATAACGTAAATACAATTTAATATATTTATATATTCAAAGATAATATAAATTGGTTCTTAATACCTTCAAATATGGAACAAAGTCTGTGTAGGCCTTTGCTTTTCAACCAATCAGCCACGGATGCGGAATCTTTACCTTTGAATGCATCTAAAGTTTGTCTCCGCCATGATTTTATCAACCCACGTAGAAAAGTAACATGAAATTGAGGCTAGCAATCAAATTCCCTACCCCCTATGAGTGGTGATCAAATGCCCCGCCCCTGGGAAGACTAAACTGATCAAACTCCCTCCCCTCGGGCAGGAAAAGGAGTCACATGCCCGGGGTATGCCAGGGGGGATGTTGAAGCTTCAATTTGACTGGTACATAAATGTGGGTTCAATAAGGTAAGGTGTGGGTTCACGTAAGGTCGTGGGTTCAATTCCCACCCTGGTTAGAGTTATTCTCTGTCCTTGTGTGGGCCCATTTCCATCAGTAGGGCTAACGCTCACATGGTTCATATGGGATAGAAATCTAGCACTACACATTACACTCTATTCAGTTAATTCTGTTCAAAATATAAGTGCTACACGGCCAACGTTTGTATAAACGTAACCTTTCCTTCATTCTGATAAATGTTCATCGTCAGTCACACAATAACAATTTAATACCATGCTCAACAACTTTCCTTTGCCCTAAATGGCTCATGAACAATTGAACTTGATCATCTCGGTGGTCTCAACGGGTTACCCCGATAACACCACAATCGACTGCGCATGCTTCCGATCTTACATCCTACAAAGTTTGATTTTTTTCGCTAATATCAAGAATGCGCTGCTGCCTCGCTAAGACTCGCCAGCAAAATAGGCACGCATTGCGTACGTGGGGTATTGCAGTAACACAGCGCCTTATTCCATATTGCCAACTGAGCAGCGTTTTGTCTTCCAGGAGATTCAAGTTGTCTTTGCGAAATATGTAGCTCTAATAGTACGCGAAACTGTTTTGGTACCGTATATCATTATAGTGCCATGGTAGATAGCCCCCTGAGAAGCTATGTGGTTACTAGCAAAATACTAAACCCAGAAAGACTGGAGAACATAAAAGGGAATCAAGAAACATTGGCTTCGAGGCTGACATATTGATCCTTTTCAAGTTCCCTTACAACTTCTTTTTAACCACCAGTTTAAGCGTGCACTTTGAGCGTCTGACAGCTTTCTAATACAAAAGTTCACTGAGGTTAATCCATTTCCGGCGGGGTTAGTATCTGGATGCGAGACCACTTTGTACCAGAAAAATAAGACCAAAAAATCTATTTAACGCTCACAAATGCGAACTAAGCAAGGTACAGATTCTGGTAGCCTGCTTTTGCAAAACAAACATTGATGCAAAAGTAAATAAACATCGATACACAGTTTTTAAGAAGAGCAGAAAGACGTTTTCAGGACGGTCGATCGAGAATGAAATATTTTGCCATCAGCAACAAAATTTGCGACATGAAAACAACAGAAATTTTGAACTTCGAATATAAAAAGTTACCATCAGCGAAAAACATTTTGGGGGATTTTTGCTACTTCTGTTTTTCTATTGTACGTTTGGCTGCACAATTAAATCGCAAAATCGAAAGTGACATCGAATTCAGCGGGTGCCGTGATCAAGTTACCTTGTGTGTTTACTCGCGAAACAAAGGATACATCTGTGTCAAAATGATGGTAAGACATCTGGTTTTTGTTTTGGTTAGTTTGGTTTTTTTTCTTTTAAGTGTTATATAGTTTGACAGGAAATGTGCGAATTCAATACAAAGATCACAATCGCCCAACTCTTGTCTCGAGGTTGACCATTGTTTCTGCAATATCAAAAATATACTCCCTTAGATGAGGTTAATTATCACCAGGTAATTCCATCGTTTTTAAAATAGCAGCTGCTTTATTATTCATCAATGTTACAAATTCTTGCCGATTTTGGGGCTCATTTTGTTGAAACTCAAGCATGTTTCCAACAGACCTGTTAATTTTCGTAATTTATGCACGCGCTGTGGGCCTATTGGCACCCGGCCACTCTTACACTTTACACTCACTACACTACAGTGCACTAGACGTAGTAAGAAGATAAGAAAATAGCCTTCAACGGCCAAACAAAATAAAAAAAATGAACTCAAGTTAAAATAATAAAAAACTTAGATATCGTCATCAGGGGGGCTTCGCATTGGTCTCCCATCCAAATACTAACCCCATCCCAATGGGTTAAACTATAGTAGACCCTTGAACTAACATCAAATGTGATAGGTCAAGTCAATGACATTCAATAACAACAAAATAAATGCATTCCGCCTAGTACAGGAATCAAAAACGTGAAAATATTATTAGAAAAAAAGTCTTAAACAGCCAAATACAAAAATAAATCAAACACAAAAACACATATTACTCTATTTTGTTTTATACACAAACCAAAGCAAACGAATGAAGCGGCCGATCTCCGGTCAGTATTCCATAGAAATATCACCCTTTTAACCTGACATTCCTAAAAAAGCTTTAGTATTCTGGTAGTATTGCTGTGCTCATTGTTGAGGCCCCATTAGGAGAGGGAGCAGGGGGATCTAAGTATCCCGTATTCCATTAATTTTTGGCCTAAATATCCTCTATCCCGTTAATTCCTGTGGTTTGTATCTCTATAAAGCCAGTTCGGTATCCCGTTAATTTTCCCCCCAAATATCCCGTATCCTGATAACCCCTAATAGGCCTCGTTGTTTCCATTTGCAAATTTAGTACCAGTAATAATAAGAGAAAACCTCTTTCTGTTTTTACAACAAATAACTTCTAGTCAAATTACAGATTTATCTTTCTGGTAATCTCTCCCCATTTTCCCCAGTTTACCCGCAGTTGCAATTCTCTGTAACTGGACAATTTGTGTTAACTGTTTGTGCATCCCACGGATACGCCCTTATAGGTGTCTTGTTATTGATTTACTATCAACCCGATCGTTTGTGGCCCTGGTATTGCCGCTGTACGGTAGCTTTCAGAACCTGCCCACGACAGGCAGTAACCGAGAAAGAGAGATATATTTTTGGCCCTAAGCCGAATGTAAAAGATTACTTTCTTTACTGGTATCTCACACCCTCTTTTGCGGTCAAAAGAACCGTTGGATTTTCTAAGCAAACTGAAGCTAGAAATTGACCCGTCATTACCTGCTCAGTTTTTTTTTCAGCGAACAAATTGCAGAATGAGGAACCTATCCACCCTTGTTAATGTGGGGCCATTTTGCCTTCAGTTCTGTGAATACTCCTCAGATTAGAGCCGAGATTTACGACGGAACTATGTTTAAGCAGGTTTATCCAGGTTTAGTCCTTGGACTTAACAGTCAAACAGCCACTTAAAAGACAGAAGGGAATCTGCAAATATCCTCTCAGTTTAGTTATTTGGACACTATTTGCTTCGATTTACTCTGCCGAATAGGGCATACTTGTCCCTCGAAATCCACTCTGTGGAAAGCCTCTTTAGAGAGGGTGTTTTAATTTGAAGCAGAAGCTCATAACCTTGAAGCGTTTAACTCTGATTCAGAGCTGGGGTTTTCTAGTTTAAATATTTCCCTATTTGAACGTAATATTTAGGCATAAAATTTGTGTTCTAAAATCCCCAGCTTTGTTTCAAGGAAAAGATTTGCGAGTTACACGTTTCAAAGTCATGTGCTTCTGGCTAAAGGGCTAAGGATAATTTATGGGGAAGGCTGCTGTCTGTTACTCCCACGATTAGGGGGAGGGGAGGAGTGGGTAGGGCAGTCTGGTTCATTTATTGTTCAATTGTGGAGGATCTGAATAATTGGTACTTAAGTGCAGAAGCGTAGTCCAAGTTAAAAAATAACAGAAAGAAGCCCTTTCGGTCACTGGTGGCAATTTAATATGCAAACTGTTTCATTTGTGTCAGTCAGTTTTCGCAATTGATTCCCTGCTCTCTTATAGCTTAGGATCCATCGTTATAGAGTACTGAGTCATACGCAAGGTAAGCACTGTCCACCGGTTAGTCATACTTTCATGCGGAGGTACATTTCATCCATATGGGTGTGATGCTGCGAGGATATCCAGTAGCAAGTTTAAGCGGGCCGTCATCCAACTTCCAGTAATCTTTATTTTTGAAGAAATAAGTCCTTTTGTTTCCATACCAAGACATAGCAGAGTCTATGGAGAATCGCAGATCTAAAACGTAATGAAAACGACAACTTCACCAGAATATTACTTGTGACTTCAGTCAGGGTGATACCAGTTAATGTCTAAAAGAAAAGTGCATTCTTGGGTTCAGTTTGTTTGCTTTCGGTTGTCTTTTCTTATTGGCTACTCCGGCTTCCATACTTTTATGTTGATTTATTATACATGATCAACTCAATTCAGTTCAATTAGATTAAAACAAATCGTTTTAAGCACATGTAAATGTTGTTTTTATTTCATACGGGCTCCTGGCTGGGATTAATACTCGTCTTTACCCTCGGTTCGCAGCCTGTGCTGGGCAAGAACCTAGACGCCTGGCGTCGGATCCCCACCCCCTTCCTCCCCCCTCCCCCCTTCCCCTGTAGAACACCCTAGAAATGGTCTCCTGTGACTGAGCTGCCCACAATGATGATCGTCCTGGACAACTAATTCCCAAATTTAAAAAAAACAGGGTTGACGGGGAGAACTTGCTAACCAGGACAAAGTACACCTTGCAAAAGAAGAACATGACAAATAAAATTAATGCCGTACCTTCACATTTCAAGGCCATGAGTTGAAAACAACACGAAAGGCCATAAGTCACGATCTCTCGTTTGGAGAAAGACAATTAATTCAATGTGATATATTTTTCTCTCTAATCCTACTATGTAACTAATTCTGCTCAGAATGAGCATGGATAGCTGACTTACCCCAGACTGAAATGTCCCTTGGGTAGCCTGCGTCTACTAAGCCGGAATCCTCATTGTATCGCCAATACTTCTGCCCTTTGAAGAAATATGTCCGCCTATTTCCTTCCCAAATAAAAGCTGCATCCGGATAATTCAGTTCTGGTGGCAAACCGATTTCAGATATGTCGTTGGCACCTCTTTCTAGTCTGTCGTCGAAGTACTTCCAGTATCTGAAAATATTAACTTAACACTAAAAACAAGTACGTGTGTCTACTACAAAAGCTAATTAGCATAACCTTAATGTTTATGGAGAATATCTGTTGGAGGAAGTGAATTTGTTAAGAATTGTACGGACAATTGCTAATATGATGTACAGCGCTGTTCATTTCGTGTTAATTAAGACCGGCGCACGCTAGAACTATCAGCTTAGCAAAGTTTCATTCGTGACAGTTGGCCTAAGCAAGTTCCCCAAGTGAGCGGTGGTGTTTTCATCGCTTTCGTCACGCAGTAGTAGTATCGGCTACTTCAGACCCATTTTGACAAGTAAAGTCCATATATACATACACACGCTACTTAGGACAACACGCACTTGTACTTAGTACTTGGCTTGGGCCGAGCCGATTTGTCCTCAAACTCCCACGGCCTGCTCCCGTCTGGCCTTGTAGCTCAGTCGGTAGAGCAACGGTGATCTAATCCGGAGGTCGTGGGTTCGATTCCCACCGGGGTCAGAAATTTTTCCCTGTCCTTGGGTGTTGCATAAGAAGTTGATGCAGTGGATCAGCGAAGGTTCTTCATCCATCACATGCACACAGTAGCGATGGCCTTATTTGAGTTCTTTCCATATATTTGTTCAGAACGTTTAATGCATCCTCTCTTCCCGTCTCGTGCAAATGACAGTTAATCGCACAAATTAACAAATAAAGCGAATTGGGCGGATAACGCTCTCCATTTTGCTTGGCCGCTTCACAAACGAATTTGCTCAACCAAAAGTTTAGAGTATTTTGGCGACATGTGCTCTACTGAAATGGTCAGGTCTTAATCCCATCTTCTTTGCATTTGACACCAGTCACTCCAACAACTTCTGACATTGCACTTTTATTTTGCCTTCGCTGCTGCCATTCGTCGAAGACTTTTCTACTCATTTAGAGTTGCATCGTATTTACTCCTTGGAGAGCGAAACCGACCAGCCATGTTTCTACTACAAAAGCTTTATGAAAATGAATTGCTAAATTCAATGCTAAATATTTTCAATCTCCTATGGGACAACTCCACGCCCACGTGATTAACATGACAATCACAGTCTGTTTCATTTCACAATTCGAGTCCGACCTTTAAGGTGGGGCAGACGCGAAGGGTCATGTTGCAGGGACGTGTTGCAGAGACATGTCGCAGCGACAAAAAACTTGTGTAGTGCACTGTGAGACGATATGTAGCAGGGAAGTGTAGCGGGGACAAAACCACAACATTTGCACACACATGAAAATGTTGCAGGTACATGTTTCAGTAATATGTTGCAGCGACATGTCCCCTCGTGTGAACTGATACATTAACCGTGCAACACCATTTTGGGCATTTTGTCCCCGAGATGTGTCTCATGAAGTTCAGTTTGTTGAAGTGGCCCGCTCGAATTTTATCTATAGTACTTACATATCAGTCATTTTTTAACTTTTTGTTAAAATCCCGTAGAAAAGGGCTTACAACCGTCGAGCTTGAGTCTTGGTTTCTACCCAGATTTCCTGCCTCTTTTTTCCCCTGCGGGGTTTTTTGGGGCAGGTTTTTTTTCTGGTCACCGCCTGACTTATTGTTTTCCTTCGTTATGTACAGAGCACCTGCCGCGGTGTTAGTGCCACGTAATGTCTTAGTATGAACTCCCCAGCGTAACTGCCAGCTTAACTGGCACTGAGCCTGTGTGCTCAAACGAGGATTTTATCAATGTTGGAACTGTAGTCTCGTAGCTATTGAGCTTATGGACAGAAGGCCTATGCATGCATGCTTAATGAGCTTTGCTGTTTGAATTATTTTGTTTTTTTGGCAGAGTTACAATTCCTCAGCCTAAATGGCACTAAGCCTGTGTGCTTAATTGAGGATATGAGTGCAGCTGATGATAACACGCAGAGCTGAAGCTGAACTTTCTAAGCCAACTTCCCAGCAGAAGGTGTTATACATTACTAGGAGCAGTTACGAAGAAGTCCTTACATGTAGTACTCTGATCAGTTCTATTGTATTTAAGGATAACAGCTTATTCCTGGAACATTCTCAGTCCTGGAGAAACCCACAGAATATTTGTAAATTATATTTATTACTCTAGAGTGATTAGTGTTTGGGATTGGAGTGTATAGTACGTTAGGTTGGTTCTCGGCAGTCCCTTACAAATTAAAGTTATTTGCCTTACTGTAAGTGTTTTTGCTGTTGTGTAGTGGGGATAAAATGTGGCGTTTTCCATATTCTTGGAAAACGTTTCTAAGAATAAAACATGTACTCACTGGTTTCCTTTGAAAAAAACTGTACGCCCGTGCCAGTTGGTGTAAGCACTGTCTATCGGTGAAATGAGTTCTCTCCATTTTGATTTAATCAAAGTCGGACCACTCTCCACACCAAGTCTTTCCCCTAGCACCCAGAAATAATGTCCGCTAAACACGTATGTCTTCCTGTCAAGTCCCATCACAAATGCGTCAAACTTTTCAACCAGACAAACGTCAAGAACCGGCGGCTGAGTGGGTGGGAAGCTCTTGATCTTTAGAGTCGTGACCACTGTAGTCAGCTTCGTTGTTGTATCCGGTTGCCTTGTGGAGGTCTCTGTGGTAGTTAAGATGATAAGATAACTTTATTTAAAGTGGTGAACAACACTTAACAAAAATGCTACTTTACAGGATGCCCACTAAAAAAATAAAGATTTACCCTTAAAAAATATTAATAACAGTAATTCATATTTAAAACTATATACTACACTCACTACTTATATAACAAAAGCTCGCAATCGTTAAACCTGATTAAACCATAGTTAATAGATGTAGGCTGGTTATGAAACTCGACAAGTTTCTTTGTTTCATGTTTTTGTTCGCTTTTTTGGCCTTGACCCTGCACAAAACCCGACAAAAACACACTTTTTTCGGCAGGATAACCAATCAAAAGCTTCGACTAATTTATTCGAAATTAACTTGCGAACCAAAAACAAAAGATTGTGCAGGGTCACCGTCGGTTCAACATCTAATTGCGACTGTATTGTTCCTGCTTTTGAAATTCCCAGTGTTTCATAACCAGCCCCTAGATTAACTTTGATTAAACAAACTTAAAACTCTAAAATAGGTTTCTTAAAACTATTTTACGTATTTCGTGTTCACATTGTCTTATGCCAGCCGTTGCGCGCACATTATCATAAAGAGAATTTCACTCCCTCACCTCTTTTTGGTTGCGTTGTTGGGGCCTTTGTGGTGGTTTCTTTTGTGGTTGTTTCCGGCTGCGTTGTTGGGGCCTCTGTGGTGGTTTCTTTTGTGGTTGTTTTCGGCTGCGTTGTTGGGGCCTCTGTGGTGGTAGCGTAGGGTGTTGTTGGTGGGGGTAAAGTTTCTGGTATGCCTGGAAAGGAAAATGGAAGCCTGTACTCGCTAATGGAACAACCATGCTAGCTAGACTAATAAGCTATCTAAACCAGTACAACATAAAAATTGTTTTTCATAATCAGTGATGTCTGGTTTTTTTTAATGCACACCAGAAGGATAGAGATATTCTTACTCTGTGGAAGAACAATGAGATGCATCTCAAGGAGTCAATTCAGAGACATACCATACAACAAATGAATGAAGGGGGTAGTTTCTACAGAAACTGTAGTGCTGCGTCGGTGGGGAAGTAATAAACAAAAATTTGATTTTATGAACAGAGTTAATAATGTAAATTGAAGGCCATACAGAGATTCTAAAAGGTGTCGTTTCGAGCGTTAGCCCTTCGTCAGAGCGAATCGAGGTATTATGGGTTGTGTGTAGTTTTGATATATAATAGAGTAGGAGTTACGCTATTGGTGGTAACATGGCAACGTGAAAGATAGGAATACATTAGTTAAATGAAAAGCGTTCGCTAATACCGTGGGGATTAAGGGTGCCGATTAGGAAGATGAATTTTTGTTCCAGATTCTTGCGGCTTTCCGTCGTACCTTGATCTAGGTACGACGGCAACTATCACAAACAAATTAATGGTGTAGCGATGGGCACAAGATGGCACCTAGCTATGCCAATCTTTTTGTAGGATATGTTGAACACAAATTTTTTAATCAGTACGACTGCCCCAAACGTGAACTATACGGCCGCTACATCGACGACTGCATCGGCGCTATTTCATCCAGCAGAGAAGAACTCGATCAATTTATAACATCCGTCAATTCTTTTCATCTGGCTCTTAAATATACCTGGGAAATTTCCGAAACTTCATTGGCTTTCCTAGTATTACTGGTTACGTGCTATGTACCAGTGTGCACTACAAATCTACAGATTCTCAAAGTTATTTGCTGTATTCATCATCACATCCATCAAATGTCAAGAACTCCATTCCTTATTCTCAATTTCTTAGACTTCGACGTCTATGTAGTGATGACTCCGATTTTTCCAGCAAATCAGAGGAGATGTGCCAGTTCTTCGAAAAACGTGTCTATCCTGTCTCTGTGATCAAAGCGGGCTATCATCGCGCCCAACAATTTGATCGACAGTCAGCATTACAAACGTCACAGAAAGATAAGAATGACAGAATTCCATTCACCCTCACTTTCCATCCTCATAATCACGCAGTCAAAAGTATCGTTCTTAATAACTTTAAATTACTCCAAAATGATCCCGACACTGGCAGAATCTTTTCGCAACCTCCACCTATTTCATTCAAACGCGACAAAAACGTACGCAACTTTTTAGTTAGAAGCGCGCTCAACTGGCTAACGAGCAACCCGGCACTTTCAAATGCGCACGCTCACGATGCAAAACTTGCCCTTTCACTCTTAACACTAGCAAAATATCGGGATCTAAGCGATCTGTTAAGATCACCGATCGTTTCACATGTACCTCCGCAAATGTCATTTATTGCATAACCTGTACGTTATGCAATAAATTATACATTGGCGAGACAGGTAGACGACTAGGCGACCGATTCCGAATGACAAGAATGACAAGGATGCATCTACGCCAGTCGCTCGTCATTTTAATCTCCCTAACCACTCCAAAAAACACATGGCTATCTGCGGCCTTTCCCTACATCAAGGTACGACGGAAAGCCGCAAGAATCTGGAACAAAAATTCACCTTCCAAATCGGCACCCTTAATCCCCACGGTATTAACGAACGCTTTTCATTTAACTAATGTATTCCTATTTTTCACGTTGCCATGTTACCACCAATAGCATAACTCCTCCTCCAATATAAAAACTACATACAACCCACAATTCCTCGATTCGCTCTGACAAAGGGCTAACGCTCGAAACGTCTCCTTTTAGAATCTCTGCACGGTGGTCAATTTACATTATCAACTCCGTTGATAAAACCAAATTTTTGCATACCATACAACGCCTGTATTCCTTGAATATCATCGCTAGTAAGATCTATATTCTCGAAAAATCCCTTGTACCACGGATACATGACAGATTCGCGAACGTTGGAATGCTCCAGGCCCAAACTATGTCCAAACTCGTGAAGTGCTACCCAATCCAAGTTAATGCCTTCATTTGTTCCAGTCGTGAATTGCTCATCATCGTCAAAATGGGCATCACCCGATAAACCTGAAACAAAGGGAAAGCAGAAGCCCATGACTAGGGGCAGTCAACTTCATTGTATTTGTGCAACAGCGTTTTTGCTGACCCAATTATTTTTAGATTGATTTTGCCGCGAAACCAGACCTTTCCAGCTAATCACAAAGGATTGTTTGAGAGATTATTACCCGTGGGATTGAGAATGGTCTCTCGTGAAAGCCAACTCTTCTTTAAGAAATCGTCTAAGAATAGCTTGATCTGTGAAGATGCCGTTACAAAGATCTATTATTATTATTCATTCAAAATATTTCCCCGTTTCTAATTGGTTAAAACCACACGCATAATTCACCATAACCAGCTGCTGTTCACCAAATTTGGAAAGAAACTTCGTCATATTGAATCAATGACGTCAAAAGTGCAGGCCGCTGCAGATTATTGAACCGTCGACCGAAAAAAAGCTGGAGACCAGATTGTGTGAGTAGGTTTAGAAGTTCGAGCGAAGAAAATATTTTGAATGAATAATAAAGCAATTATTGAATTCGGCTTTCGTAAAATATGAAGAATTCTGCAGATCTCGGAGGATGTTATCCACCTCGGCCTTCGGCCTTGGTGGATAACACCCTCCTCAACCTGCAGCATTCTTCATATTCTACGAAGCCTCATTCAATAATTGCTAATTATCCAACTGTATTAATTATTGGACAAAAAAAGCACGAAACGAGTACAAAAATTCTACGATATTGTACAGTTAGTTATTTGTACACTTGGTTATTGTGCAGTAGAGAACCGGTTTGACTAGTTTGGTCGTTGTTTGTATTTTGACTCGCCCTAGCGGGCTCGTCAAAATACAGCACAACTCGTAACTGAATACTCAGCGATACTACCCACCAAAACATCTAATAAGATATTTGTATTGCAGTCGTAGGTTCCTGGTTATGGCCCCTGGGAGAGAGCCATTACAACAGAGATGAAGGCTGTGGTTTCCCTGTGGTTCAGCAAGATGGAAAGGAAAGGAAAGGAACTTTATTTAAGTGTCTAGTCGTTTTAGCGCTGAAACACTAATAGGGGACACTGTAAATCGAAATTAACAATTAACACAAATCAAGTCAAATGTTGGTTTTTGAGGAGAGGGGAAACCGGAGTACCCGGAGAAAACCTCTCGGTGGAGAGTAGAGAACCAACAAACTTAACCCACATATGACGCTGAGGCTGGGAATCGAACCCGGGCCACATTGGTGGGAGGCGAGTGCTCTCACCACTGCGCCAGCCCTGGATTTACGTTAAATCTCGCCGCTGATCAACAACTGGATTCGTGTTCGGTGATTCCGGATTCAAATCCATAGCCAACCGGTTTACGCATTCCAGTTCGGTTTATTAATGCTGTTATGTTTATTTGAATGAGTTCTTCATATGCAAGGCACCGCAAGCTTTATTCTTTAAATACCAGTTAAGGTTCCCTACTCAGTTTTACCTTTACCTACGTCGCCTACCAACTCTTATAAGCGCTAAAAAAAATAGCACCTTAATATCAGTAACGAGTTCGATGTGCGCCTTCTATGCTGAAAGCCGGCGGTGATCTCCAATTCATAATACATATATGTTACAGTTAAATTTAAATTCAGGTTAATTTAATTTCAACCTACAATCTCGGACAAAACTGTTGAGACAGTGACACAATTTCACCTCCATTTTGACACACCCCTACTTACTCCCCCCTTCCCACTCCCCCTCCCCCTCAGTCAATGTTGCTGAGTATTGCCATATGTTCTACAGTATAGTTCCGACCAAGATAAGGCAACATTGAGTTTGGGGGGGAGGGGAAAGGGCGGCTTTTAAGCTGAACGTTTGGATAAGTGGCTGGAGTACCCGGCAAAAAGGATACTTTGTCTCAACAGGTTTTGTCCGAGATTGTAGGTCATTTTATTTTAAACTAGGTTGAAATTGATAGTATGAAACATCAACAAAAGCCCATCAATTATTAGCAAGTACGTGTACTAGTAGAATTCGGAATTGTTTAGCGGACGAACTAGATTTGAGCTCATCGACCTTAGCTTCCTTTAAATCGGTTATTTTTAATTATTATAAGTCCGCGTTAGCTGTTTCCTATAACTGTGATGACCCACGTTCGTTCAAGTCTATCTGTTTAAAATGCAATAGTGCTCGTCCCTTGTTCCGTCCAATAACTTGTTGTATGTAGTTGTATTTTTTTCTGTATTGCTGCATTTTTTAACATTCCTTGTTTTTATTCAGTTCGTATTAGTATCCGGGCCCGCTGTAATTGGCCACAGCTGTTGCGGTGTCCCTGCCAATGTTCTTTTGTATACGTAATCGTTTTGTTTGTTTATTTGGCGAAGCTAATAAAATAAAAATAAAATAATAAAATAATATATTAGTAAGTAAATTGGTCCTAGAGGTGAGTGGATGAACTTCGTGTAGCTTAACTTTTTCATGAGTATTTTTTTATAAAACCCCAATGGTTGTCAAGTCTAGGCATGCACTGATTTTATATGGTTAGCATCAAGGTTGGGGTTAGGCATACTGTGCATGATAACAGATTCTACTTTCTTTCTCAGAGCTTTTTAGAAGGACAATTGTTCTTTGATGAATCTCCTTAGGAGAGCAGGGGGCAACAATATTGAATCATCTTCTAAGGAATAAAAGAACTGAAACATACATGATGTATTGTTGATTTTTAATTTCCTTAGTTATTTGCCCTATCTTGTGCTTACTTTGAATTTGTAATAATCAAAAGCAAGTAAAAACAAAACTTTGAAAAGTTAGGAAAAAGGGTTTCATAATCTATTGATCAGAAACCATTTTGTTGGCTCTTGTGAGTGTATTTCTTTTGAATTATCAAATAAGATATTTGGTTTTTTTTTAAATTTTGCTGAGTCTGTTTGTAGTGATAAATCCAAATTTTATGATTATTTTGGCACAGTCCACTTCAAGTTCTACAATTTGAGCAAGTAGGACATTTGGACAAAGGGCCGTTTCCGTTTCCATTTTATTAAATTTCAGCGCCACATAATCCTGAAGTTCAAACTTTTCTTTTTCTTCTTCTTTTTCTGATGTATGATAATTGCAAAAGGCAGACTGCTGGCTGTCTACAAATAGCACTGATAAGAAGCATTTAAGCCGCGCTAAGCACCCACTTCAAATGGTGCTGATAAACAGCATTTACATCTCTGTGATTTAGGGTTAGTCTGCAGTTCGCGTCTGCAGTTTGCAAGTTTCATTCACCGCTGTCCTTTAATGTCTGGCTCATCCACTTTTTCAAATTATTGACCAATCCTCTGCTCTGTATTTGATGTAGCTGTGACTCATTTGTGGCTTTTTCCTTTCTTTTCTTTTCTCCGAGGGATTCTGAAAACCTCTTCATACGGCGTTTTGGCAATTGTTTCGGGGGTAGAAGTGGAATAATTGGATCTCAGTCATTTATTATTCCTTCCATTTTTTCCAGAGTTTATTATTGAATTTTGTTTCGATATTCCTTTTTGGGTGATTCGTAATTCTTTAACGGAACCGTAAAATTCTTTATTTCAAATGTTCGAGCACTAAATATACCTTATTTATGTTCTTTTTTAATGCATTATCCATTATTCATTATTCATTATTCCGCTTCCACCCCCGAAATTGTTCTGTGAATGGTTATGCTTTTTTTACAAGCGGTTTCTCCAAGTTGATGGAGACGAGTTCTTTTCTTTGATTAAACTGCAAAGGTTATCTTTTGTTGTTCTATTTGCCCGTGCCACCATCTTTTTTTCACTGTGGGAACGCTGTGTTTGCGGCGAAAATCTGTTTGTTATCATGACTAGAAATGATGTCTTGTTCCTGGTGTATTTTTTCATAGCGACGTAAATAAACTTGGTACAATCTCTGACTATTTGTCCTTCAGAATCAAGAGCTACCTCTTGCACCAATTTTTGCTTTTGTTGCACTGGAGACTCGGAGCGTTTTCATCCTTCTTCAAATAAATTTATCCACACTACTTCTTCATAAAGTTCCATCGGCGGCCTTTTAACTGTGTGGATGAGCTGAAACTTTTCTTAAGTCTCACGTTATGTGATTTACGCATGTGCGAAATGGTGGTTGTCGTGAAGGCTTGGAAATGGCTTAAACCCATTAGTAGAAAAACATGTAGGCGAGTTCAGTTGCTAATTCGATGGCTTAGCGGTTAATGCAGAGAAGAAGTAATCTAAGATGTCCTATGGTGCGAGAGTTCGAATAATTGGAGAGGCATGGTATGTTGTGGTAGCTCAAGGTAAGTGGCACAGTCCGTTTCTACTAGAGACGGTAAGTGGAAGAAGAACGGAAAACAAGGGAAAGGTGGAGAAGGGTGTTTTCTTTTTTATTCCCCCCTAAAAAATTTTTAAATTACATCCCCAAAAAAGGAAAACCCTTTATTTAGACCGTTTAAAAAAACCTAGGTTGAAAAAAATCAACCTAAGTTGAAAAAAATCAACCTAGGTTGAAATTAAATTAACCTGAATTTTAAGTCAACCTGTAACATATACACTATCTTAATTTTGTGCTTGCTAGTGTAAACAGTGCTTGAGCAAATCCCATTTGCACGTTCCGGAACTTGCTGTGCAACTAAAACCTGTCAAAAAGTGCTCTTGCATGAACGCTCTAAGCATTTTTCTTTATACCTACCCTCAGCGTTTCTCTTTAGTTTTTTGTTGCATAGGAGAATTTTTACGATAGGCTCACCTCTGTTGTTGTGAGGGTAGTACGCATGCGCAAGAGTTCCGCCTTGACCATCAAATGGGTATGGATCACCATGATATCTTCTATCAAATGAAATTAATATATCGACGTCATCATTAGGCAGTGACCGGTCTGCTTCTCGTATGGTCAAGGGGCTGACTTCCTCCCACTTTTTTATCATTTTTCTGATAACATCTCTTTGAACGTTCTCTGGAAGATCCGATGTACTGGACACGAATCGGTAGGTCAAACTCTAAATAGGTTAGAGATACAAATATCATTTATTATCTTTGTACCATTCATACGTCGATATGGGGGCGAATTTCTCGTCCACCGTTCGAAAGGAGCAGCACCAACTTTGCCTTAGTTTCACTTTAAACAAGCAAGTCATTAAGAGGTGGTGTGACAAATGTAAAATTGTTTTAAATGGATCTGCTTGATTTAGCCAATTTTTGCCGTAAAACCGTAAATGACACAAAAAAAATAAGGAAGGCGTCCAATTCTGTCCTTTTTTCGTTAAAAACTAATAAGCATACAAGAGGACTTGACGACAACTCTAGTCAATCAGACCAACTGCTGAAACAGTGCTATCAACAAATCAAAATTCTTTGCAAAAATGTCTAGCTTGTTCAAAGCACTAAAAATTCAATTGTCCCACAGTATTTAAGGTCAATCACAAAGCGGTGTACGAATCGCGATCGACAGTTAATTGAAAAACCACTCCATCACGAACTCTGCAATCTGATTTCCTCAAGTCTTTAACAGTAACGAAGGGTGTTAGAAAAACTTGAACATGTTAAAACCAAAAGAAGTACGCATATTAATTAACACAAGGAAATAGCCGATTGTTGTTGCAAGAAAATGTGCGTAATAGAAAGAAGAGCTAACGCAATGAGGCGAAGGTTGATTTAATTACATAAGTTTTAAAAATCTTTTGTTTGCCTCTTCAAAAGTATTGCATTTGAATTTGCCGGATCATTAACAAAATTGTTGTGCTGTGTTATTTTTGACGTTGTCCTTCGTTAGCTTGGAATAAAGTACTAGACACTTTGGTGTTAAGCAATACTCTACAATCGGAGTAAATTTCAGCTCTCAGAAGATAACTTTGGACATTGATGTGGATGCTGTTAATTTATCTGTCTTTTACGTCATTTAAGAAGGAAGGAAATCTAGCCTACCGTTTTCCTCCAATAAGATCCTTGTAAAGTAAAACGTTTTTTCCTCCTGGATGCACCACAACGCAATGTGATGTTCGTGGGCACTCCACATCGAGGAATTAGAAACAACCTTCTGGTGGCGTCATCCAGCACTCCCGTTTCCTTAATGCCTGCTATGCACTGCAGCGTACGTAGCTGATCAGCCATATCATCAAATGTACTTCCAGGTTCCTTGTACCTGTACTTTACCAGCCATTTCTTAAGATGTAAAATGACCAGGAAATAACATCAGCTAATAAAATAACTGTAGTGTACTGTATAGGGAGCTTTCAAATAATCAGCGAGTCTTTAGTATAGAAGCTACCAGTCAGCGGAAAAAATGTACGGTGGGGGTAATTTTGGGTCCGCGTTTCTTCGCTCAGATCCATTCTGACCAGTAACTTAGGCCATTCTTGGGCAATTTGTGTAAATTTGGTTTATGATTTAGCGTGCGCACGCACAGTTATGATGAACGCGTGAAGGAGTGGAAGACATAGGATTCAATCTCTAGCCTCCATAATCCTTAACAAAACTGATGAGAGGTTTTTATTTCTCTTGCCCGACTAAAGAAAGCTATTTTCAAAAAGTGAATTCTATCATAAGGGCTTTGCTTCCCTCTCCCAAAGAAGAGGTAAGACAAGGATTCGCTCTGACGAAGGGCTAACGCTCGAAACGTCAGCTCTTAGAATCTCTGTACGGTGACCAATTTACATTATCAACTGCGTTGATAAACCAAATTTTTGTGTTATTTGCGCTTCCTCCTGAACAACATTGTGTAGGGTGGGGAATGAAAGGGGGCACTGACAGAAAAAAGGGCATAAGTTAATGGAAAATTAGAAAGTCGTAATTCCTTTTGTCCATCATTGAAGCTACTTGATTGCTCTGCAACTGAATTGTTGTACGAGAGTCCCCAAAAATAGATCTTAGGACTGCAAATGATTCCCATATTGGACCGCAAAAGATATAACATCGCTGCAGACACCGGATGAGCGTAAGAAAACTAAGGAAATCGCAGTTCGTGAAGAAGGGAGATTTCGTTTCTTCTGTTTTCCTTTATTCAAAATGCATCTGAAAGTTATCATTAACATGCATAACCTCACTATTGATGGTCGGCTCCCCTCGAATTCTTTATCACAGTGAATCTGTCCCATGACTGCATGCAATACAAAATCTATACCAAAAGTGAGAACCAATCATGAAAGTGTCATATTAGATTTCAAGGTCTCAAAGTCTGGAACTCAATGGAATTAAGTATGAAATCCTCTCATAAAGAATTCAAAGGAAATATCACTCAAAATTATTAATAAGTTTGTCTCTTTCTGAGCCAGTTATATGTATTTTAAGACAAAATTTGAAATTTTATGTAGTTCCTCTCAATGTCTAGAAAGTGTTTAATTTTGGTTTTTAGTTTGTAGGTGTGGGTGGGTGGTTTATGTTCACGTGCGTGGATGTATTTGTCTTCAGTGTGTTTACGTTTACCTAAGAGGCACGACCCTGTGCCGACTAGTAAACAATTATTTCGAACTATTGAAAACAACTCTCTCTTCGATAAACGCTTGGCTTTTTGTCTTGTATTTCCTTCAGATGAATAACTTCTAGCTCAGGACACGGAGTGTTGTGAGAAAGGGAACCAATTGCGTGTGTGTGTGTGATACGTGTTTTCAGCTGCACTATTCTACGAAACATGAGTGCAGCCCGGACATGAAACGTAAAACTTCCTTTGGCACGGGTTAGTGACCTAAACGTGACACCAGAGGCTTTCATTCGGTTGCTTCATTCGCTGGAATGAAACCAGCGGCTTTCATTCGGTTGCTTCTACTATGATGTCGCGCTAAAAGGATCCAATTTAACTACATTGGTTTCCCGACGAGCCGATGCTTGTCGTAGGTTCATTGACAGCATCCAACCAATAACCCACTTTGTAATATTATAAAACATAACTGTGCTGTGAGGCTGGATAAGCCATATAATCTGCAACATAAAAGTGAGGCGAAAGTGCCATACAACACAATTCGATTTAGGAATTTCGTCACTTATAAATATTCGTAATATGTATTTAGTAATTAATCAAAATTCGATATATTTTATATAAGCATAGTACAAATTGTAATAATTATGTTTATTATATACGCAGCTGTTCTTGACCACAACCTGTAATTCAGTCTTGACTGCGAGAGGTTAAAATAAACAAATCATTCATTCATTCATTCATTCATTCATACTAGGGCGGCTGCTGCTGTGCTCAGAGAAAACTTTAAGGATTCCGTGGTTTTTCCTTAACCGTACTGAATTAAAAAGTAATAAACAGACTGCTTCCAATTTTTTCTTTCTTGTTTTCAATGTCGAATGAACGCAAGTCAAATATTCCGTCGTGTTAGTTTAACCAAACCTTCCTTGGTACCACAAAGATCAAACACTAAAGAGAACGCCATCTGTTCGTGTTGAGCTCATTTCTCTTTAAATCTCAATTTAACAGGACTCAATTTACTCATCACATTTGAACATACCTCCACATCTCGTACAGTGACGTTTGCAATTTCTTCTGGGGTCGGATTCACACTCGTGCCAATAGGTAAAGCGAAACTGTCGTTGGACCATAAGCAAAACATAGAAAATGTCACAAACAAGATAATAGAGCTGTGCTGAGCTTTCATCTTCTCAGTCTTAAAAAAAGAGCAAAATCTCGACCGAGATAATTTCCAAACGGTCAAGCAATACAGCTGCTTGTCACTCCGGTACGAATGGCTAACAGATCAAATGATTTCTGAAAGTGTATAGCTGTGAAATATAAAGCACTTACAAAATTTCGAAATTCACGGAAATATGATGACTATTCAGGGAGCTACGTGAGGTGATGATTTTGATAACATACCAGATTAGATACAGTGTCATGTCCTGTTTCGTCACGGAGCAGACTTTCACAGTCAGGATGCAGATCTTCAAAACCTCTAATTTTGACTTTCAGTGCACAGAGATTGCTTCGTAACGGATGGAAATAAGCTATTACTCGATGATATCATTTTTTACAACGAGGTACATTTTTTAATGGCAGTACATGCCATCAGTACTGACCATTGCAGTCCCTATAACATACACGTTTTAATTCTTAGAGCTTCACTTTAATCACATAAGCCTGCTTGATGTCAAACTCGGTATCTTCCACGCCCTTCCTCAAAAACTGCGTTTAAAGTTATGATGTTCTGCTCATATTATCCAAAGCCGACGTCAACTTGAAAATTTGTGACGGAAAATGAACTACTCATGATCAGGATGTGTATTTCACATGAGTTTTACATATCAAACGTAACAAAAAAATGTTAGCAGTAATGTGTTACGTTTTTTAAACCAATTTATTGAGAAACAATCAGTTCGGAAATTGTATTACGTTATAAATTAAACGAAATACCTTGACCACATTCGTTTGAAAACGCATACATTTTCGATACATTTCGATCAGTGGGTTTTAATAGGCCTTCTGTCCACACGAAAACCTTCGGCGTTTTCATCGAAAACGCATCGATCGAAAGTGGATACAAATGAAAACGCGTGTAAATCAGCATTAGTGTGGACACAGGCGCCCAAGCTCAGTTTGAGGGAAAGCCAACAAAATTATAAGGATTTGTATGGGAATACCGATAAAAGACCTGAGAAGATAATTTTAAGAAAAAGTTCTCAATTAAAAAGTGTATCTTTATTGCCATTGTGGGTCGCTTCTTTCCTGTGTGGTTCTTCGAGGCTGATTATGTAGAATAAACCCCGCTAATTAACAAATGTTTGAAAAGCTGGGGGCGGTTTTGATTGTAACAGGGGAGTGCGGGGCTGATATTTTAATAACCCCCTAGGGGATTATTAAAGTTGATAATCCCCTAGGTGAATATTACAGTAATATTCAAACACCATAAGGTTCTTTGGGATTCTCTCATTGTTCCTAGCCAGCAACTCATTGTCATCCACGACCGTGATATCCCTCTTCGACGCTTTCTTCTTGTTTGCTTTAGTCTCTTTTCAACACTGCCGATTGAGGCTTCTTGATGCTCGTCCGAGTGGTCAAAGCTGAACAACCCTTCTGTCGCCTCCTCAACATTAAACTGAGCGTTTTCGTGGTCCACTTGCCGATTGTTCGAAGATACAAATTTCTCTAACACATGATGATTCCACACATTATTAAGTTATGTAAAGCTGCGTCCTTTCATATCTACAACATAAGGCGGATTAGAAAATACCTCACCATCGATGCCACACATACGCTTGTTCACTCCATTGTCTTCTTTGCAAAGTTCCCACGATACACGTAAGTAAGTTACAACGCATCCAAAATAGTGCTGCCCGGCTCGTATGTTCAACACTTTGTAGTCTTCATATTGCTGTCAAAAGAACTCCCAGTTCGCGACTTTATCTCCTTTGCACACCACAGGAGACGGAACGGGAAAATTTGACGGGCAAACCAACGTAGTTGAGGCTGCTGGTTTCACTTCTGACACCATGTTTCGAACGTAGCCTGTATTGTCTCACGGCTGAGGAGAGGTGTTTGTGTCTCTGTGACTCTGTGTATGTTAAGTTGAATAAGTCCCACTTTCTCTCACGATTTTGCGGAGAGTAGCGCTTTGTTGTTAGCTTCGACGACTTGGAATTGTAGAACTGAACAGAATAAAGAGTAGTCAACACAATACAATGCATACTTGAAAAGGGTGAATGTTAGACATCAAAATTCTTTGACTTGGGCCATTTTAGTTTATTCCTAATGTTAGACATCCAGTTGAATAAATAGACAAATAAATAAAACTAGTACTGGACATTAACCTGAAACTTAGCGACGTTTCGCCTAGAACCACTAGGCTTCTTTATGCACGATCGTTGGTGCAGGCCGAGATGCATGATAGGACACCACGCCAAACAGTGTCCCAAGAGTGAGACAAATGCGTCCATCCGAGCTGTGATGAATCTTACGTCGTGGAAACTAAACAGGCCCTAAAACAACGATTGAACCAGCACCTAAAGCCGAGCTCCAGCGGGATATCTACCAACGACTCCCCGGTATATACCCACACAGAGACCAGTGGACATAACACCCTCCCCACTGATGTTAAGATTCTAGACAAGAAGGCGCGGTGGTTCGAGCGGGGAGTGAAGGAGGCGATCTGGGAGAGAGTCGAGGCCCCTTCTTAAATAGGAGTACTGAGGACTGTCTCACTCTTGGGACACTGTTTTGCGTGTTGTCCCATCATGCATGTCGGCCTGCACCAACGATCGTGCATGAAGAAGCCTAGTGGTTCTAGGCGAAACGACGCTAAGTTTCAGGTTAATGTCCAGTACTAGTTTTATTTATTTGTCTACAGTACATACTTAATTGACCACTCCCCATGCATAGGGGGTTTTCAGGGCCAATGAAACACAATCAACGAAACGACAAAACACAACAACAAAACAACAACCACAACAACTGTTAAGAATCCCAACTATTCTACAATTCCCACCCTGGTCAGAGTTTTTCTCTGTCCTTGTGTGGGCCCATTTCCATTAGTAGGGCTAACTCTCACATGGTTCATGTGGGGTACAACACTAGCACTTCTCATTACACTCTAATAAGTTAAGTCTATTTACAAGATCGCCCGAATAGTTGAACCAGGGACTACCAGGAACAAACTCAATGAGTGGTCAGAGCGGTCTTAAACCTGGTAACTCCGGATCTCAAGGCAAGCATGACTGGGATGCAGCGGAAAGACAGCGGCGACTACAGCTTCACAGATCATGAGGTTTTATTTTCAGTCACTAAGACATTGACAGTTGAAAAGCAACTCTTTCCTAATTTGAGTATAACAATTTATCTGTTATGACAAAAGTCAGAAAATAATTAATTACAAAACATCTTGATTCATTTTTAAAAGAATGCGGCCGTTGGATTTGGGAGCGAAGACGGGATCCCTCAGGTCTCGCGATATTGGAAAACGCTCCACGTTCTTGGCAGCCAAGTATCCGCGCCTGACGTCGTATTTCGGGATAATGGATTCCCGCTTGTCGGAATTCCCGAGGGACCAGCTGTTATCGCTCTTCGATGAATCACTTTGATATCGCACTGGGTTATATAATGCACGGTGATTATGAATTCTTCGATTTAACTCTTCCAGCAGATCCGGCGAGGCCATAAGTCGCTACAAATGCAATCCAAAGAAAAGATATTACTTCTTTTAATAAACTGAATTAAAAGAAATACCTAGTACCCGGCCTTGAGAGTCAAATCAGTTTCGTAAGTTAATGCCTCGAAAAGAAACTTAATTCTGACATATAATGTTAAAAAAAAAAACATCAGACTAACAAAACTTGTGTTTCTCAAGAAATGCAAATCACAAACAGCTTTTCTATGCTTCACTTTACAGAAAGTGTTCATAAAGAAAATGCGGCATTTGTATTGAAGTTAGGCTACTGAATATCCCAGTTTAAGTTTATCACCTCATCTGACCTTGCTAGATCTGGGGCTCTTTCCATTCGACCAAGACTTTTAGTTAAGAATTTCCATGATTTTATACGGCGAATGGAACAGTATTTTCCGTTTGGCCGCTGGAAACCAATCACATCAACGAGAAAGTTGCCCCAAAATGACCCAAACAGCAATTGCGCTCGAGTAGGAATGAACCAGTTCAATGGGGTCGGTCTTCCGGTTGTTCCAGAATTGTTGAACTTTAGGACCACTTCGCGAGGTATACCCAAATTTCGGATTCTATTGTGTCAAGTCTAAAGGCGCTGTTACACTGTGAAATGTTTCGTGCAACTTGTCTCGCAATGTTGCACGAAGCAATTTCACAGTGTAACAGCGCCTTAAAGTGGTACTATGATCAAATTTTTACTATGATCAAATTTTTTGACTGTATCGCATAGAATTCCATGAAAGAACAAAAACGCCATTTACCGTTTGCAAATATCTTCATTAGTTCCGGAGATACTTAAGTTTGAAAAATGGGTAAAATATGCAAATGAGATGACTAATGACGTCATACACTCCACCCAATATTATATTGAGTATATAAATAGAGCTACCTTTGCCAATTTACAGCGCAAACCATTGAAACTTGATAGTCTAATAGTTCTACAGGAAACACACCTATGGCTATAAAAAATTATGTTCCTATGGCAACTCACTCTTTTCCAGTCCCCACCCACTTGATTTCAATATGTTAGTGATTGACAAAAAAAAAAAAAAATATATATATATATATCTCTTAGTGATTTTCAGTTTGAAAAATGTTAAACAAGGCCACAAAGTCGTGCTATCATATTTATATGCTTGCTGGATCATGCATATGAAGTGCTGTTAGCAAATATCAAAATGGAACGCCAAAGGTGGCCAGAAAAGCTCATAATGTGGGGGAGGTCTGGAAACCAGTATGATGACATGGTAACAGAACTGTTAAGCTCATATTGTGGAGAACATTTAGTAGAATCTTACTGCAAAAAATCAAAAATTTCTGATACAAATTGGCTGAGATATCTCTTTTCATCATATTTGAACAAAATTTGGTTGAGTGTATGACGTCATCACTTGGCTAATTTGCATATTTTAAAAACTCGAATATCTCTGGAACGAAAAGAGATATTTGAAAAAAGTAAACAGGATTTTTCTTCTCACGCAGACTTCTTGTTTATGTTTCAAAATGGCTTGGATAGGAAAGATGCGATTTTCGTCATAGTACCACTGTCGTTGTCTCAATGGTTTAGTCTTTTATTTTTGGCTAGGGTAACGAGAGCGGCTATATCATCTGGAAAAAGACAAGTTCTTAGTTTGCATCCGCGTGATGAGACGGCCATGTTTATGTACAGAACAATGGAAAATGGCCCCACAAGTTTTGCATAAAAATAGAGTCAAATTCCCAAAAGACATCTGTTCACCAACATGGCCGCCTTGGCATAAGATGCAAACCATCAATAGTCGGATCAGTTCAGATCAGAGAAAGTCATTAGGGCGGGAAAAAGAAATCACGTGAAAACCCGATATGACTTATATATTTGTTAGTGAAACCAATGATCACTAATTCATTGTTTTTGTCATGATATTGTTGTTCAGTATACATGAAAGCAAGAACGGATGCGAGAAATAGACTTTCATCAGGCACAATTAGAAATCCATACGAGGTATTTTTGTATAGATATATCGAACTTGGAGTCCGGAAAACGTAATAAAAACCTGATGAGTTATTTAATGATCAGATCAGTTCATTTAACATTTTTCTTATCTTATTTACATTCACCATGAGTTTTGAAATTACTTCATTTCTCCAGATTTTTGTTCCCCAACAACCCACAAAATGCGAGTGGTGCAAAAAGACGTCTCAGTGTTGAAACAAAATAATGCCTTTCTGTTGCAATCGGAATGAGTCCGTGACTTCAGGAGGCGAATACCGATTTCTCTTCTTTCCGGCGTTCTCAGTATGATACTTTGGTCTACATAGGATTAAGTTTAAAATCTTTAATTTGATTGATATGTGGTTGGATTTACACACGCACGCAGTTATTTCATACACATCATCTGCTTGACAATTGGCTTTGTTTTTCACCAATATGCGATATGATAGGTATGTCAGACTGGCAGAAGAACCGCCCATATGGTGGAAGGCTGGAGAGATAAAATGTGCTGTGTATAAAAAATCGGAGAGAAGTTTAACCATTTGGCATTTATGACTTGGATTTGGTCATTATTTATCAAGGAACTTAACATCACAACCACAAGATTTCATTTTCATCCTGGAGTTCGTTGCTATCGCTATAAATTTCTGTAATATTACAATGCCCACCCTCAAGTCAGTACTTTTGTTAATTTCCCGATAAATAGCAGTATTCCCTAGCAGGCTAAGTATTCCCTTGAGCGCCCAAAATCCTACGATTGCTTTCTACTAGCCGTGCGACTGTAGCAAGCTCACTACACGTTTGCGTATTCTAACTACTAGTTATTTTATCCATTTAGTAAGTCGCTAATCCCCCTTCAGAAAATAATCTTTATATTACGGGACAAAGGAAAACAAAGAAACTTCAGTGCCGGAGCAGCAAATTCCTTTGTAAAAAAGGCCTCTTACCTCCGTTACATAGTCCAGCCAATCCCGTTTTGATGTCACCAGGGAAGCGCTCTGCGCGCAGCCCACTGCAGCGCACAGCACCATCAGGAAATACGTAACTTTCCTCATGTTTAAGTTCGCAACTGAGTTCGAACTTAATTTTTTATTTCGCCCTTCCAGCAATGCGTCAACTTCGGCTTTGTGCGTGAAAGTAAAGAAGTGTTAAGAAAGTTTATCGGATGAAGCTTTATCAGGACATTGATATGTACCTACTGTGTTTAATTAATACCATTTTGCTTATTACGAGATAACAATCAGTACGTTTGGGTGATAGGAAATAATGTAGTTGGGATGCCAAACAAAGAGAAAATACAAAGAAAAGCCAGGATATTGAGGTTTAACCCTCAGAAATTCTAAACTTTTGGAGTGATTTTGGACAGTTTTGTGTCAAGTACCGACTCGTTCGTATTAGAAAATCAACTAAAAAACTTCTTGGCCGGTTATCTCCAGATCAACCCCCTACAAATAAAGGGCATTTTAGCCACGGAATCTTTTTATTTCGCATTAAAAAATAATAAATAAACTTAAGACACAAGGTCGGGCCGATATTTTCGAGATTACCTAAATGCTATCTCTTGATATATTTTATGTTTATATATTACTCTTGTTTTTGGCCATTTTAACTTGATCAAAAACAATAAGCAATTGTTTATAGCAGTTTGTTTATTCGGTTTTTGGTAAATTGTAGTTGTAATTGACTTTGGATGTCATGCTGTGACGTCATGACCGGGATCGGGATTGGCCGATAAAAGTGTTCGGGATGAAGCGAAAATTTTGCTCGGGATGGTGGGATTGAAGAACGCTATTGGGGACCCTCAACGATTTTTGAGGTAAAGAGAGTCTGCTCGCAGTCTACTTTTTAATAGAGATGTTTCAATCAAATGTTTCAGATATTGATTTCACATGGAATTAAACTGAAGGGATTAACTTGAACATTGGTTTTTCGGTGAGAGAGGAAAACCATGCAGCCCACCCGGAGAAAAAACAAGACGCTCACAACCTACATATGACATCACTCAGAAATCAAATTAGGGTCACACTTAGCCAACCCTGATTGCAAAGTGCTTTCTTGTTGTTCTCTGTTGCCTTTTTGTCTGCTTTGCTGTTGATCTCTTGAAAAGATGGGATGGTTTTATCCCTTTGAATCCCAAGAGTAATCGGTACGTAATTCAATGAAATGGCAGTTGGACAGGTATTGAGAATGAAGCATATTACTGAGAAGCTTAGAGAGGTGTGATCTTGGTATAACTCCAAATTCTCACCACTACTCATCAAAGAAATCGATGGTACTAGTTAGGAGAATGCCTGGGAAGGGGGGGGGGGGACTCCCATATGAAACAGACGGGGATACTCGTCGTCTCGCTTAGGGGTGTAAATTTTGGATTTTGGTCTCGCTTAGGGTGTTCCGGGCAAAGCGCCAATTACGCGGCGGGAAACAGAAGTAAAATTTTCTTTTAAACTTGTTTTTGGGGGTCAAAATTTCCTTAAGCCACGCCCAGATTAGTCTCCTTTAAGGGTCACAAGAAGCTTGAGCCACGCCCAGATGGTCTCCTTTAGGGGTTAAATTCAAAATTTCCGACGAGCATCTCTGTCTGTTCCCTCGAGTGCACCCTCGTAACTTTATACAGATCACTCATTCAACCTTATTTTGATTACTGCTCACCCCTGTGGGATACATGTGGTAAGAAACTAAAAGATAAATTACAAAAAATTCAAAATCGTGCGGGAAGGGTTATTACAGGCTCTTCATATGATGTTAGGTCCACAGATGTGTTGAATAATCTGAAATGGAAAACCCGTGAAACCAGGCGCTTCCATACAAAGGCTACCCTTATGTATAAAATCCTCAATGATCTATCTGCCCCCCAACTGAGTAACTCCTTTGTAAATTACAATCTTAGGAATATCGAGACTGATCTAGCACTTCCAAGGCCATACACAAATTTTTTGAAGCGCAGCTTTCAGTATAGTGGTGCAATGCTCTGGAGTAATCTTTCCTATGAGGCAAAGACCGCAAAATCGCTTTCTGATTTCAAACGCAAACTTGCGTCCTCGCCCTTCATGCTTTCTATTGGATCGCACTGATTCTATGTAATATACTTCTATTTTAAATAAATAAATAAATACATATATATATATATATATATATAGTGAGAATAAAAGCAGTTTACCCAACGATGAACTCCCAGTAAGAGGATCCAGAGGATACGTGTCTCTCCGTAAATCTGTAGATAGGTATAATAAAACGACGAAGAGACAAACTCTTGACAGTTCCAGCGTTTAATCGACGTTTCGGCCTTCGGCCTTCTTCAGGATAGTTTAAAAGTTAAAAATTAAAAAAGCTATATACAATGGTTGTGAGTGGCAGAGTTACGGGCTTTTATATAGTACACAGAAAATGGAAATTAAGGTTACGTAACAAAAGAAAAGGTCTTAATTACAAGCTAGGCAAAACAAAAAAGAATTGATAAAAAGGAACAAACAGACTAATCAGAAAAATCGTGTTATTACGTGACAAACTCCCCATTGAGGGCCTCTGAGTGAATTGTGCGGGTTAATGTCATAACAAGGTCCTCAGAGAGGGCCCCTAAACAATAGATTCCCAATCGAAAGCCCCTGAATGAAAAACCAAACACAAACATAACAGAATCCCTCAATAGAGTTTTTGAACAAAGACAACAACGACTAAGTGAAGGCTAACAAAACAAAAGGGCAAGATTACAAACTGGAAACAATCAAAGCTAGATGGGAGCTAACGAGGTCCTACAGACAGCAAAAATTACGATGATTGCAAATTTGGGCTGAAAAGAATTTACACTACAATAGAGACAAAGTCAACTGTTGTAGCAGATACGATTTTTGGATTTGAATTCACGCCTTTTGTTAAGACCGTGTGGATATAATGAAAAGAGTTGTGAGGTCCAATATGCTTCTCTGGTGAGGAGCAGTTGTTCAAGATGGGTGGCATTTTTGTGGTTTACAATTTGTTCGATAATAATAAAACTAATTTGACAAATTTGATGCTCAAAAGAATTATAATGGACCGCCAGCTCACATGTTCTTCTGTTCTTAAGCATTGATGATTTATGGTTACGAAAACGAACCTTGAATTCTGTTGAAGTGGAGCCCACGTACTGCTTTTTGCATTTGTTACAAGCAGCCAAATAAATGACATTTTTGGAAGTACAGCTTAATTTCTGATTAATCCTATATATGCGGCCCGTAGCAAAACTCTTAAACTTAGTATCTTGAATCAAAAAATGTTTACAGAGGTCACATCTTTTGTTACATTTGCAACAACCTCGATCATCTTCCAGGGTTTCATTTCTGGCTTCAATGTTCCGAAATTTAGATGGAGCTAAGATTTCTTTTAGGTTTTTTGTTCTGCGGTAAGCTGGAAAAATCGACTTTGATGGAAAAATCTCTAAAAGCTCAGGAGACAATCTAAGTAAGTGGGAATGTTTTTTAATCACCTGCTGGATGTCCGGAAGAATTGGGTTGTAGTCAAGTACTAGAGGAAAAACCTTTTTCTTTGGCTTGACTCTTTTTGTTAAGAGTTCGGACCTCTCATTGCTTAATGCTTTTTCAAATTGTCTGTCCACTAATTCCTTGCTGTAATTTTGTGAGCACAGATATCCTTTATATTCTTCACATCTCTTGTTCAAAAACTGGTCTGTAGAACAATTGCGTTTAATTCGAAGAGCCACCCCATAGGGAATTGCACGCATACAATGTGATGGGTGCGAACTCGAAAAAGGTAAATAAAGATGACTATCGGTTGGCTTAGCATAAATATCAGTGATTATAAACCCATCTTGGAGGTGCAAAGTAAGATCTAGAACGCATATATAGGATTAATCAGAAATTAAGCTGTACTTCCAAAAATGTCATTTATTTGGCTGCTTGTAACAAATGCAAAAAGCAGTACGTGGGCTCCACTTCAACAGAATTCAAGGTTCGTTTTCGTAACCATAAATCATCAATGCTTAAGAACAGAAGAACATGTGAGCTGGCGGTCCATTATAATTCTTTTGAGCATCAAATTTGTCAAATTAGTTTTATTATTATCGAACAAATTGTAAACCACAAAAATGCCACCCATCTTGAACAACTGCTCCTCACCAGAGAAGCATATTGGACCTCACAACTCTTTTCATTATATCCACACGGTCTTAACAAAAGGCGTGAATTCAAATCCAAAAATCGTATCTGCTACAACAGTTGACTTTGTCTCTATTGTAGTGTAAATTCTTTTCAGCCCAAATTTGCAATCATCGTAATTTTTGCTGTCTGTAGGACCTCGTTAGCTCCCATCTAGCTTTGATTGTTTCCAGTTTGTAATCTTGCCCTTTTGTTTTGTTAGCCTTCACTTAGTCGTTGTTGTCTTTGTTCAAAAACTCTATTGAGGGATTCTGTTATGTTTGTGTTTGGTTTTTCATTCAGGGGCTTTCGATTGGGAATCTATTGTTTAGGGGCCCTCTCTGAGGACCTTGTTATGACATTAACCCGCACAATTCACTCAGAGGCCCTCAATGGGGAGTTTGTCACGTAATAACACGATTTTTCTAATTAGTCTGTTTGTTCCTTTTTATCAATTCTTTTTTGTTTTGCCTAGCTTGTAATTAAGACCTTTTCTTTTGTTACGTAACCTTAATTTCCATTTTCTGTGTACTATATAAAAGCCCGTAACTCTGCCACTCACAACCATTGTATATAGCTTTTTTAATTTTTAACTTTTAAACTATCCTGAAGAAGGCCGAAGGCCGAAGGCCGAAACGTCGATTAAACGCTGGAACTGTCAAGAGTTTGTCTCTTCGTCGTTTTATTATACCTATCTATATATATATATATATATATATATATACTTTATTGTAACGTGTTTACCTACGCCCCACCTGGAAACCAGCTTTTGTTGTGTGTGGGTAGCGTAGTGAAATAAATATTGTTCCAAACGAGAGTCCCCCCCCCCCCCCCACCGGGGGAGAATGAACGTTTCTATCCTGGGTATAAAAGTGTTAAATTACGCCCAACTCAATTGTGTTTTTGTCATCGTTTTATAGCCTTATTTTTTCTTTCTTTATTTACCCAAGACATTATATCCATTCCAACGGCCAAATCGGCAACTAAGGACATATTTCTGTTGCGCGGTAGATGGTTTAAGTTGTCACTGCACTTTGTCATGATTTCAACTGACACAAACACACGCTGTTTGATTGATCAAACGAAAGACCAAGGCTCATGAAAAGCTTGGCAGTTCTTTTCATGGTGCTGGAGGTCTGCCCTTTGCTGTGATGTTATTTTTCTGTTCTCCGAAAGATTCAGTTCCTCAATATTCGAATCGATTTCACCAGCGACTCACACCTTTTTTTCGCATGTTCCGCACCGATTCGCGTCGTGTTTGCAGTTTCTTTTTGTTTTCCGGGGATATGAGAGTCTAAGGAGAAGCGAAGTTTAGGTATATAGTAACCTGCGATCAGGCGTAAGTTTCCCCAAGACGATAAGTAGGGAGGGAGGTCATGATCACAGGTTAGGTATACAGACATTTGACAGACATTTGATGATTTACGTCATTGTGTGTAGAATTTCGTCAACTTGGCTACTGAACACCTTGCCACTTTCATCAAATACGAGTGGTTAATTGTGCAAAGCGCTTCTACTAAACATCTCATCCTCAAAGATTATATTCAGGAAAGAGTTAAGTCTGGTCTATTAGTAACATTTACTAAAGGTGACACAAAGTTTAACAGCATTTTGAAAAGAAAAAGAAGAGCTTAAAATGAAGAACACGTTGTACATAATGAGTTTATTAATCATTGGGTGTTTTCTGGGCAGTGCCTTGAGCTCTCCGATACAAGAAAAACGAAAACTGGTAAGCTGAACATATTTTAATTTTTAGTTTCCGAGTGGCCTGCACTGGAAATAGTGTGCTAAGGCCTGAACTTAATTTAGCTTTGAGTACTTTATTTCATATATGTCATTGCAACTGGAAGAACGTTTTGCTGCGATGGATCGATTTGTACTCTACGTTTAAGACATGGAGTCAACGGTTAAAGTTTTATTTAACTACCATTCAAGGCTGCGTTGGGGAGCTACGAATCAAAATGCCATCAACATATCTTTTTTCGTCGCTATTAAATAGACGCGGGTGTCTCGGGTTTCTTGCGAAGAGTCTCGGACAATCTCTCGCAATCCCTTACCTTACCTGTTTGCTATCTGATTGCAGACATCGTTTTTATTCAAATTTGGTTACATCGCTGAAGTCGACAGTCGAGGCACAGATGACCTGAATTCGCCAGAGATGAAAGCCTCAATAAGACGCCTTCAGAGGTTTGGACGTATTCGCGTCACAGGAGAGATGGACACAGCAACTACCCGGTTGATCAACACAGATCGATGTGGTGTTAGAGATCCACAAAATACCGCTTCCACTGGCAGGTTTAGTCTTCAAGGAAGTACGTGGAAAAAACGAGTAAGACAAACCGCTTAGCTGTAAATTAAGGAAATCCTTCATCAGTAACACAATTTAATTTTCTAAGTGTAACAGATACGTCTTGATCACGTAATAGCAATTAGTACATGGATTATAACTTCGTTAGCATTGTACTGAAAATTCGCAATTTGCAAATGCATGCATACTTTGCATTTCAGAATTTAACCTACAGGATTTTAAACTTCACGCGAGACGGTATACCATACAGAGATCAAAGAAGGATCTTCCGCAAAGCCTTCAGTCTGTGGGAGTCTTCTTCAGGGCTAACAATAAGAGAAGTGTACTTTGGTAATGCCGACATTCTCATCAGTTTTGTTCGTCAAAGACATGGCGATGATTTCCCATTTGACCGAGAGGGTGGAACCTTGGCGCATGCATTTTATCCACTCAGCAACAGAGGTAGGAACTTTGATTCTTGTCCACAGAGGACGCAGTTGGTGAGATTTTAACCAACGGCAAACGGGAAACGGCGGTTTCCTGCGGCTTATCATAAAAGCGTGAAAATTCTCTCATTTTAACTTGTCTCGTTCCTTTGAGAAGTTGCTTGATATATGGAGCTAACAGGACAGAAATGAGCTAATATAAAGCAGGGTTCCTACATTTTTGGCAAAACCCTAATTTCACTCCGACCTTTGCCGTTTCAGGGGCACCCAACGAGAACGTAGTTCAAAACCACTCAAACATAGCATTGTTAAACGTATTTTAGTATTTAAACGGTACATATAGGCATAATTTTATCCCCTAAAAAGTTTTCATCTGGTCGGATTTCCTAGCTGAAAGTCTAGTGATCCGAAAATTATAGGATCAAAACTTACCATTTCGAAAATTTTAGCCAGAAAAAAGGCTCCCGGAAATTCTAGGTGACCTTTTTAGGGTAAAAATCCGTTAAAAATGGGCAATTATACCATTTTTCAGATGTTCGAAAATCCTAGGAGAGGCAGGCAAGCAAGAAATTTAACAACAAATTTTCCGAAAATTCTAGATCTCAAATCGTCTTCTGAACAAATATTTTCTGAAAATTGACGTTGGGTGCCCCTGCCGTTTGGCGAAAAGGTCATGCTTAACCTCTCTAATAGCATCATGTTTACGGCTAAAGGCAAACGCCAAGCTAAAATCTGCATTGGTGCCAAAAAGAAAATAACCTTGTTGGATACTCGCGCATATTTTTGCCCGTCGTCTGCAGATATAAACGGCAACTTCTCGAAAGAAAGAGGGAGAGAGAGAGAGAGAGATCTCGAGAGTTAAGTAACAATAACCAACAGAATTTCATGCTGATATGGCAAGCCGAGAAATTTCCCGTTTGCAGTTTGTCGTTTCAAGAAATTAAATCTCTCTACACCGCGAATAACGATGTCTGGCTGCTTAGAAACTAGGATGTTCCCAAATCAGAGGCTTCCTGCTCTTTTGAGCACTTTCGATGACTAACGGTTAAGAAAATGACTTTTATTATCGGTGTGTGCATTTTCCTAAATCGCGGCAAGAGGTCGCTATTTCCAGACAGAGACAATCGCAACTTTGGGACGAGAATGAGGCAACAATAATAACTCTTTGTCAAGCACTTTGTTAGCCCACGCGTTTCCGGCCACTACATCTGTGTAAATTCACAGCTAAAATATTCATATGTTAAACCATACGTGAATTTTAAATACCGTTTTTAAACAATTCTAGGACTCTCCGGCGACGCTCATTTTGACGATGATGAGCGTTTTACGACTGGAACAAGTGATGGCATTAATTTAGATTGGGTGGCGGTACACGAGTTTGGTCACAGTTTGGGTCTGGAACATTCTAATGTACGCGAATCAATCATGTATCCTTGGTACAAAGGCTATCTTCCAAACATTCAGCTCACCGATGATGACATTAAAGGAATTCAAGCGTTGTACCCAAGTAAGTTTACTAGTATTTTGTTATGACATGTCATACGTCATGATACGGCAAGGAGGTGTAGGAACGACGTCAGTGACGGCGAGGCGTACACCTTTCGAAGTGCGTTTCTTTTCAAGTAATTTACAGTACATTGCTTTGGCGTCCTTTGTAAAACATATGCGTGAAAAAGATGAAAATCAGACTCAAAACTCACTATCACTGAAAACGTCTGCTCATGGTGTTCACTAAGCAGTCGACTGCAGTCTCTTTTCCTCCATCTGCTAATGCCATTTACAGCGACAACTGTGACAACAATATTCTATTATACCGAAATGGCAAAATTGAAAAGGGTAATTATTAAACAAGAACTGACAAACATGACTTTTTAAGCAAAGGGTTTTATTAATGGCAAACTCTGTTAAGCAACAACAGCAATACTTAAAGAATTGGAACTATCGCGAAATAATGACAGTAAAAATGAATTTTTTTCCTTGAGATACCTCGGCTGTCGTCAGTAAATATCCCTTATAACTGTCTAAAATCTCGACCTCCCTTGACAGTGTTTTCAGTAGCGTGCGTTCAGTCGTTTTGAAAGCACCTCTTCGCAACCGCTGTACACCGCGCACTGGTGGCACAGCTACTTGTCTTAGTTGAGGAGAAACTGGTGCCTTGTAATTAAAGGGGCTTAGTCACGTTATTTTTGGGTGTTTAAGGGAAATATTTAGTTAATCACGAGTTGAAAACTCGAAAATGGTAATTTCTTTATTATTAAAATTATCATTACATCAAAAGCAACATGATTCTGTGCAAAAAAAAACCTTTATTCAGGCGATTTGCCATAAACTTGAAAAACGCCGGGCCGACTTTTTTCAAGATTACCCAAATGCAATCCGTTTCAATCTTGTCCATTTGTGTCCATCCATTGTTTTCTTTCCTTTTGCTATATTTCGTTTATGTTTTTCAACAGTTTTAAGAGGTTATTGGAATGTTTTTTTTCTACTTTTGAACTTTTTGGGTGTCATGAAATCACATCATTTTTCGTGACATAGCTCCTTTAACTTCTTCTCGAATAAGGACTATGAGCCGGCGATCCCATTTTCCAACCCTTCAGCGTTCATAAATTCCCTGGTCGGAATGCTAAAGAACCCACAACGTCTCCGTACAGACGGTAGGGTAAAGGGCTCCCGGTTTTGAGGTCTGTCCTATCTCTCTGCAGCAATAAGTGTCTGACCTGGCTGTGATGTGTCAGTGTACAAGGCCACCCGGTTTTAGCCCGGTGCTGGAATTTGTAGCTGATCATACAATAGATCTCCATTTGGTTAGAGAGAAAAACGGCGTATTGCAACTATATAGTTAGTGAAACTACACAAATAATGCTGCTTGGAGTAAGAAGTTAAAAAGCCTCTTTTAATAAATTCAGAACCAACAGTCCAAACATTCACACCTCCCAAAGTGAAGACAACTCCTAAAGTCGCCACTGCCATCAGACCCTCTCGTGTTACACGCCAAAGTACCAACCGCCCCCGGGTCACACCTAAGCCCAGTCTACCTATTCCTTGCGGCAGCTCCATTCGTTACGATACAGTGTTCGTGGGCCCAAGTGGTTGGACTTTCTTCTTTGTGGAAGACAGCTTTTGGCAGTTGGACCGCAGGTTGAACAGATATGGTCCTAGGGCAATCCAACGGTACTGGAAGGGACTCAAGACACCTGTTGATGCAGCTTACCTCAATAAACGAAGAAACATGGTGTTCTTCACAGGATCAGAGTAAGATATGAGTACACTTGTTTGCTGGTTGATTTTGATCGAAGTTATACAAGACCAAAATAATATTACACAAATAATGCTCATTGTCATCACCATCATCCAAGCTCCTTTCTTGAGCCATGCGGCCCTTGTTGTTGTTTTGAACCCATTTCTTTTCCTTTAAAATATTTTTTGCTGTTCTAAGATTGATGGACTAAATGATTATAAAACCGTAATTCTTAGGAATAATCAGCAAAGCAGGTGAATGGATGTGAATACTTGAGTGGGATAACAGTGTTATCCATTTATTTCTCTTAAAAATACTGATCTACTTGAATCGGTAGATTCCTTCATATGAAATACTGAAGACTTAAAATACTCTCTTTTTTCCTTAAGAAAATTAAAGAAATTGCGGTATAACTTACGAAAATATCGACTGACTACAAACACATGATAGCCCAAACGCTGAGCGCACTTTATCAATTCTCAGCAGAAAAAAAACTGTGCATTTGCTTTCCTTTAGATTCTGGGAATATGACTCAAGACGAAATTTGATTAACTCTGGGAGTATTACTCAGTATGGGCTTCCGCAAAACCTCGCAAACATGGACGCAGTTTTCAGATGGGAGGGAAACGGCAAGACTTACTTCTTCAAAGGCAACAAGTATTGGAAATATGATGATCAAAGACGCCGAATACAAACTTACTACTATGACAGAATAAATAGAAAATACCTTAGGTATCCCAGGGATATCAAAAATGTGTGGAAATTCGACGGTAACATCAAAGCAGCTGTTAAATGGAGGAATGACAGAAACTATGTGTTCTGGGATACGCGGTATATCAAGCTTCAGAAAGGAAAGGTGGTGAGAGAGAGAGGTTACCCACAGGTCATTGCGGACCGGTGGATGAAGTGCAATAACAAAGGAAGGGAGAATGGTGCGAACATTCCCTGACCAATGCGGCCTCATTTCGTAATCTCTCCAAACACCTTTTCTTACTCTTTACTTTAAAATAAGCTTATCTTCCTCTATTTTACAAAGCTGGCTGAGGTTTTTTTTTTGCCCGAAAAGGAGCGATGAAGCCGTAGAAAGAATGGGATAGAACAGGGTAAGCTACAATTAAGGCAGTGGTCCCTGCTGCGTTCCTCTCGCAGTATGGTAGTTGTTCTCTTAGGATTTCATCAACAAGGCAATTGAAATTTGAAGCTGGTGTAAGTAACGAGCAAATTGCATTTTGTCGTAATTACGGCTAATGGAAAGAGAAGATATAGATGTAATAATTTGTGAATAAAACAATAATTTGGGTGAGATTAAATGGTTCAAGAAGGTTTGAGAGATAATGGCCTGATTTTAAGATCTCTTGACCGACTGAGCTTAAAAATTAATACATTGCCGATATAACTAGCCGTGTGGCTTTAAAGTTTCTACGGACCTTTGTGGGTGTGGTTGGTAGATCAAGACTTGTAAACACGATAAATTCAAGGAACTCCCGCAAAAACTATAAAAGGTAGCTGTAGAATATTCCTTTCCTTCGACCAGTAAATGTTAACATAACTGGTTTATCTTATCGAGTGAGCAGCCTAATGTTTCGGGTTTCCGTAAAATTGAGCCATCCAATTCACTGATAGCTAAGAAACGAAGTTCATTCGGCGTATCAATTTGAGCCGATGCAGCGCCTTCATATTCATGTTTAGGAGCAGTGGTGGCTCAGTTGGCTAGTGCGCGGCTTTCGGAGCGAGAGGTCCCCTGTTCGATCCTCGGTGACTTAAATGTCTGTTTCGACTTTCCTCTGATCCGTGTAGCTATAGCTTTAAATACCCGTAAAACGGAGCACTGATAGAGGGAGGGGGGTAAAGGGCGCACCGTCGGCTTTCATTGATACCAGCCTCGTAACTGAAGGAACTACCGACGTTAAGTAAAGTGACTTTACCTTTACCTTTAACCTTATCTCTGGGGCCTGATATTACCAACATTCAATTTCCCGGTTTAGAATAATATGTTAGCTTTGTTTAGAATGTAGCGATACGTTCCTTGTCACGGCCTCTTCTCTACCGTCGTATAGTATCGAGCCACAGATCAAGTGAGTTTCGTCATACTGGCATCCATTGTATTTTCATTTATTTTTATCGTTCCAGGAATGCAGAATAAATTTAAATATTTGAAGAGTGTTTTTCGTCACGTTACAAATGGAAAAGTACTTAAGGATCTCGAGGGCTTCTGTCGCCCGCCGTGTAGCGAATACAGACCGCAACTTGTGTCATTCCCTGGAAGGGTAACAATGTACATTCCCACAGTTTGACGTCCTACGTGATCTGTCGTCACGGATTATACGCACGGCAACAGGGAAGCTACAAAAAAACAAACAAACAACGATGACCTTATCTGCTGGCGATCATAACGAAGGCTAGTTTGATTCGTTGGGACTCATTAACATTTATCACGCGGCGGCCATTTTGGAGTCCGTGGGGAATAAAGGCTTTGTCTTTGCATCGTCTTTGCCCGTCCAGCCTCACACTGAATGAGAGGTTCGACGGGCAAAATCTTTAGTTTGGACATTGAGTGACATGGGATTGGAAGTGACAAATATGATCACTTTCCTTACTGTAGTGGGGCTGGGATGTTAGGCTCCTCCTGCCTTGCTGCCGTTGCGAATGCGAGGCGAGTCAATCAACCAGTTCCCAGAAACAAGGTTAATTGCAAATATATTTTAGGAAAACAAGACACCTTTTAATTCCATGTTTAATTTCAAGAACCAGCGCTATATTGCAGAATAATTTACCACACTATGTTGCATATTCACCAAATTAAACTAGATGACAATATCACTATATTTTGCAGCTATCTTTGCAACATGAGTCATGATACTACCTTATATAATTTTAGCTACATTACAAGGTACCATTGTATTATCCTTTTTTATAATACGTTACAGGAAACTCTCACACAAAAACACCCATGGCTAATCTAAAGAAACTGTTTATTAGAAAGTTTTAATGATATCATTTCAATAATGAACCGATCATGCATGCTAATTTGAGTGCGTCCCATCGGGGAAGAAATTCTGTTTATTTTAAGATATTTGGCAAATCGTTTACATTTAGCTGGAAAAGCGTTTTTGCCTAGTGAGTGATATAACAGTTTTGTAAATGCTTATAACGATGACTCAAGTACTGTTGAAGAGTTGAAGGCCTAGTGGGGCGACCAATCCATTCTCAGCTATTCGACCTTTTCCGGCAGAGAAATGTTCTCCATCTCAGCGAAAAGCAACTTGAAATCTCTGGGTCTGCTAACAGCTAAACGTTTCCCAACTTACAATGAACATATTTTCCATTTTCACACCTTCGCATTTGTGTTATTAATTATGCTCAAGAGTACGTGCGTGATATTTTTTTCTCTTTTTGTTTTCACATTCTGGATTTTAGCAAAAGTTTTGTCCGGAGAAATCAATTAAATAGCATAACAAATGTGGAGGAGTGAGCATATCTGTCAAACGTTAAAGGCGCCATCGTGTTCCGGATGCTTTTAGGGCGTTAAACGTCGATAATGTACATGATCGGTCACCAAAATAACTTCAAATTTAAAAGCCCACTTAAAGACTTTCGGAAAAATACTGAACTGTACACGCAATTCTGTGCATGAAACAGGGATAAGGGCTCATTTTTTAATTATTTAAAGATCTATATACCCGTAGTTTGCGTGGATTTGTTACCAGTGAGGTTGGAATGTGAATATTTTCTTATTAAATTATGTAATGTAGCATGTACAAACATTTCGATTTCTCTCGATTTGTCATCATCGGAAACAGGTACGTTTCATTTTTTAAACAACGGGACGTTTTGTTGTCTGCAAAGGCGGACAGCCAACATTGTTTGCGCTAAAAGGGTATAGGTGATGCGGTACAAACCGGCGTCAGCTATAAATTCGTGGTTTTTTGAATGGGACAATGCATTATAAGAAGAAATCATCCGGAGCATTCCATCCTTACTGCTTAAGATCCTTTCTTAGGTTTTTTTCACATAATTTCCTGTTATTAGACATGAAAGTTTTGTTTCTATCATTTTTAACATTGTACGCAGCGTTTGGAATAACGTTTGGAAGATCGACAATCGCACCCAGGAAGGTTTTGGTAAGTTTTGAGTAAAGACAGAGAAAACTTGAAAGTTCTACTCCTTCTTTGACAATGTCATCCAGTTCTAGTTAATGAAGTGACTTCTACTGAAAAGTTTTATTTACATTCTTAACATCGATTTTGGAAATTTGTCAAAATTCTAGTTCGTACATTAATCTTCTGGAAGTCTGCTAAGCCAATGAGACTAGGGTGTCTAAGATTTCAATGTCGTTATACGACTTTCTTCATTTCATTCGTCCGTATACATAATAACAGGAAAAGGAGTAATCTTTCTAATTCAAAGGCACAAACTTAGTCATGACAATGCTTAAGCTCAGATAATCAGGAAACTTTCCTGGAAAGCATTAGGTGTTTCGGTTTTACCTGAATCATGTAGCGTGATCATGCATCAGAGCCAATTGACTTCGAAATGCTCATTTTGCAGCTGGTTATCAGCTAAAATTGTCCGAATTTGTATTTGTTTAAGAATTGTGTTCGCCATTGAAATTCTCAACGTAACTTTGCCGGAGTTCTAGCTTTTTTTACATTTGAAATGATAACATTGGAGATAAGAAATTGAAGGACGGAGGTGAACTTTCGGATCCGCATGTTTTTAAGAATATGTAGCGTGCTTCTAACTCGGTCATTTTATCAGAGAATAGTTAGTTACTTTCATGTTTCTTTCGTACACGTCTCAAGAAGACTTTTAACACCAAGGTATGCACAGCAGGCTTAAAACATCCCACAGTTTGGTTGACATTTACGATTTTTGCATAAACGAATTTCACTAAAACAAACAAATTTTCTTTTCCTGTGTCTGCATACGTCAAGACAAAGTTATCACGTCACCACGCAAGACTCAGAAGTTAGTCATCAGGCGGTCACGGCAACAAATGATTTTGACACTGACAATGTTTACTGAAGACATTTTTTGAATAGCAGATTTAGAATGAAACCGTCCTTCGATGTAAGACACCGGAATAGCTTTGTAAGGCAACCTGTTTGAAACAATGAAAGTTAAGATGAATGATAGACTTACTTTATGGCCTCTAGATTAATCACAGCCACACCTTACTTCAAAACTTGAATATCTCAGTGCCGTTTGAATGCTCAGAACTCTAGGGAACAAACAATTTGCCAGATGGAACATATCACAGTCGAAAAATGAACAAGTTTATGATGGTAAACCAATGAAATTGGAATAGGTTAAGATAAGAGCAGCAATGCAAGACCAACTGACATACTTAGAAGATCAAGTTGCCGATATTGATTGTTTTTTGGAGCCTACAGTAGGTCAACTCTAAAACGTAAAACGAGTTAAAAGTGGGAAGACAATAGGCGACACCTAATGTCCAATGTAAAACCCTAGAGAAGTAAAACAAGCTTTATTAGTTGGTAGAGTTTTCATTTCTTTCTCCTTGCCGAAGGATCAAGGGTAGTTATACAGGATGACACCGTATCATAAAACCACCAAAGAAGAAACAATGTTTTTGTTTCATTGTGTTTAATTATTTGTTTTGGTGCGATGTTTTGACAAATTTTGCTGTTAACCACACATGGTCAGTTTTAATCGTAGGGAAGAAAAATACGAACAATCACGATCAGCTACTTACTAACTTGTCGATTCCATCGTCTTGAAAAATAGACGGCAACTATGCGGGGTACCTAGTATTCAACAAAGCCTTAAAATCAGAGTGCTGATTTCTCTCTCTTTCTTGCTATAACTTAAAATTAGTCCACTGACTCAGCTCATAATTTATATACTGAAGTTATAATGATACGCGGTGAAAGTCCTAAGGGAGATTGAAATTTTAGTTGAACGCAGTCCAATATTGTGTCCTGCTTTCATAAGTGGGTCAAAGGGTCAGTCAAAGAGCTTCCGTGTACTCTATTTTCTTCCGTTACCTCAGGCGATTGTTGTCTGTCTCAGCAGCAATCAGTTAGCAATTTATGAAGTGAGTCTAGAATAGGGTGATTATGTTAAAAAAAAAAACCATTGAATACAGAGAAATGTCTTAAAAATATAATGTCTAATATGGAGGCTCGTTCAAAGCGCATTATCTCTTTGGCCCGACTGCAATGGTTTGTCAGGGTTAACTGCATATATTTTTTCAGTCTAAAACAAAATTGTTCATTGTGCTTTTCCTTATAAATGCTACTTACAGAATTACTTGAGGAGGTACGGTTATTTATCTTCCGCTGATCTGAACTTGGGAGGAGTACGACGCATAACAAAAATTTACGAAGCCGTGAAAAGACTTCAGCGATTTACAGGTTTAAATGAAACAGGAAATCCCAGGGACACAGCTACAATGGAACTTGTTTCCAAAGAACGCTGTAGTTTTAAAGATATTGGAAAAACGTCACAGTTCAAAAGAAGACGGCGATATGCTTTACACGGAACTCGTTGGTCTAAGAACGTAAGTATTTTAACGCGGCTTATGGAAGAAGTAAGGGATCTTACGCAAAGACGACGACGACTCCGCCAACGAAAACGTCTTCTTAAAAGATCACTTACCCGTTATTGTAATAATTTCGTTATAACCCCAAGTCGTACGGAATAGAAAGTGTGTAGCAGGAATAAAATTGGCATGAACGGTGTGGTTGTTTGGGAACTTGAAAAGGTCCGGTTTTCACGTCCTCTACGCAACCTCAAATTTGGTCACATGATTCACGTCGTTTGCAGGACGAGGACGGCAAAGAAATGTACCACAATGTAAAACGCACGTGCAGGGCGTGCAGAGCTTTTGTTTTCGCTCATTAAACCCATTGTTTTGTGAAGTTCTCGTAGCCGTCGTCGTCGTTCTTGAGTAATAGGGAGCTTTAGCAACGACAACGGCTAAGGCGACGAGAACGTCACAAATTTGTATATTTAGTAGGGAAAAACAATAGCTTTGTACGCTATGCACGAGCGTTTTTCACTTTTGTTCATTTCTTTGCCATCGTCAGCAAAACCAAAACGTGAAATAACCAAATTTGAGGTTTTATGAAGGACGTCAGCACTTGAGAATAAATTTCCATTTTCTCCCCTAAATTAAGCTTGATTCATATCGGTTTAATTCTTGAGGGACTGCCACACCATTGTCATGTTAAAAAGCTTGAAATTAACGGGAATTTATGTTTTGAGATGACGTTCTCGTTGCCCTTCCCGTAGTCGGTGCTAAATCTCCCTAATAGGGAGTTTAAGAAACCACGACGGCTACGGCAACGACAACGCCAAAAAGCAGTGATATTATTGGTTAAAAGAGGCAAAAATGATCGTGGTGCACGTGCGGCACGCATTTTGGTACATTTCTCTCCCGTTCTCGTCAAAGCAACAACGTAAAATGACCAATTTTCAGGTTTTGACGACAACGTGGACAAACAGCGATGAATCTTTCCTTCTCTCTCTTTGCTTCAAATCCGTACGTACCAATCTGGTTATAGCATACTTCGCCCATATTGTACAGCATAAACAAGTTGGAACATCGTGAAACAATTAGGACAGCTCAAACTAATAGTTTGAAGTGACTTTTTGGTCGCCCGTAGCCGTCGTGGTTTCTTAAACTCCCTAATGACTCGACAACGTTCATCACTCATTGATTTAAACGACAGAACAGAACAACAACAACAACTGTTAAGAATCCCAACTGGCCGGAGGCAAACCAGTTGGCTATTTACAAGAGCAGCTGGGAAGTTGAACCAGGGACTACCAGGATAAAATTCAACGAGTGGTTAGAGCGGGTCTTGAACCCGGGATCTCCGGATCTCAAGGCAAGCGCCCTAACCACTGGGCCACACTGCCTCCTGCGGGCTCCTCTCGAGCTCCTTTGGAGCTCGTTCTAGGTTATCAGTTAGAAACCAAGCTACTCAAGGGTGGGAATTATAAAGGACGTAGGGAGTGCTAAAAGAATGCAATCCATAGGGTAAAAGTCTGTAACTCATGTAACTTGAACGTTCGCGGAACGTCCCAGAGCTAAGTCAAATGTGTCGTAATAAACGTTGCTAACACTGTTTTTAAACACTCCTTGCGATTAACTTCGTGGCGTGTTTCCTTATTGCTATGGATACTTTCATTACATAATCACTGGTAATGTTGTTTATAATTTTCCAGGGCCTAACGTACAAGGTAGCAAGTTACACCACAGATTTAACAACTCGGGAGGTTGACGATACGATTAAAGCTGGATTGAGCATGTGGGCAAAAGCCACTCCACTGACTTTCACCAAAGTGACAAATGGTCCCGCCGATATTGTAATAAGTTTTGACAAAGAAGGAGACAGGGATTATTCATTTGATGGACCTGGTGGCGAGCTTGCCTTTGCTCATTTTCCTTTAGACAATGTTGGTAAGCCTCACATTAAAATTTAAAGAAAGGCCTCCCTGATTGGTCTTAACTGTGTTAATACCTTAAAAAGTTATAACAAAAAGAGAGATTCTGAAGATTTATTTCTATTTGCACAGCCGCTAGTTCTGGAGATATACACTTTGATGATGCAGAAAAATTTATTGTTAAAAGTAAAGGAAAAGGAACTCATCTTCTGTGGTTGGTACTTCACGAGCTTGGCCATAGCCTTGGACTGGAGCATTCCTCTGATAAGAACGCTATCATGTTTCCTCTTTACCCCGGTAGCAAATCGACATTTCAGCTTCATCGCGATGACGTCATGGGGATACAACAGTTGTACGGTACGTTTTCACGATTAATAACGAATAATAATAATAATAATAATAATAATAATAATAATAATAATAAACAGCTACTTCTATGCCGTCTAGACGATCTGCTAAAGGCGCTAACTAAAATTAAGGAGCAAGATTAAAACAAGATTTAAAAAGGCCCACCTTCAACCGACAGGCATTGCGTGCCGCGCAACAATTTTCATTTCTGAAAATTCCAGCAAAGCTGAAATTCGTCCGATTAGAAAGCAAGCAATGCGAATTTCTATGACAAAAACAAACGGTCGGAAAGCCTGTCGGTTGAAGGTGGGCCTTCAAAGAAAGATTAAAGGAAAGTTACAATCTATGATTACATGGGAGTAATTAAATGGACACACTTCTATTTTTATTTGAAGGTCTATTCTTTTTTAGAATATTCCTTTTGATCAAAGGATAACAGAAAATAGGCATGCATCACATACATGTGAGCATTTCTGTTAGATAATGCAACAGAGCTTGGATCATCACATTGTTGGGTGTTCTTAATGAGGCAAGTGCTGTAAACTGGGCTGTCATACAGTTTCGTCTATGTCATGTTTGACAGTATGATATTTTTCGTTATTTTGTCAACTCATATGCTCATCAGCTTTATTTTCAGGAGGGAGTTAAGCGACTCTTTCGTCACTATTTGTATATATATTTTTAAAATATGTTATTGCTGTGATGTTAAAAAAAAAGACCAATGTAATCTGTTCGTCTATCTATTCATTGGTATTGCTGAGTGGCTGTGTGATGGTAGAATGTTTAATTATTGAAGGTCAGCGTGAAATCCAAAAACATTTTTTGTAAATTCGGAAAAGCCGTGTCAGGAAAACAGTCATAAATTTGGAAAAATCATGAAAAAAGTATACTGAGTAGACTTGAAGAGCCCATGAAGTAAAAAAATATTGATTATTGGAGCTTATTTAAAGTGCCAATCAAGATTTTTTTTCTCATGCGAATCAAAATTCCACGAAATGAACTTCTGCAGGCTTAGGTCTCCTATCGGTTCTTCACCTTGACAGCAATTGTGACGTTTTGTTTAGGAATACGTGATTTGTCTCGATTTTCATTGTACTCGAAAACAATGGACGAAAACTTGTTGCTTGTTTTTGTATAATTTTTTCATTAGAGGAGCAGACAGATACGAGATATCGCCTGAAGTGCTGAATCCCTAGTGAGACGTGCTTTCTTAAGTCCCTGAATGTGCGTCAAAAATGAGTCTTCCGGCCATTTTATCCACTGAGCGGAAATCTGTAAGGGCCGATTTACACGGTACGACTTTTGTTGCATGCCACAAGCTTACGACAGGCTTACAACTCGTTTACGATTGTCGTGTACGTCAGAGAAAATGTCGTAGCATGTTAAAACATGTTTTAAACGCTGCGACAATCGTACGTCATGTCGTAGGCCTGTTGTAAGCTTGTCGCATGAGCCAAAATCGCACCGTGTAAATCGGCCCTAACATCCCTAAATTGAGCGGTTCATTTTTAGAGATACGTATTTAACAAGACGACTACCTTATAATGCTCTTTCGGTGACTTACATTCACTAGGAATTCCACTGAAGTTTCCTCTCTGCCTTATCTTCAAGCAAATCAGAAAAGCAATTGTTTTTGTCAGATTTCTTGTCTAGACTAGATGAGGATCTGTAAAAGCGATCGTGAAAACACTTATTAGGGAGCTTAAGCAAGAATGACGACGACGACGACGACGACGCCGACCACGATAGCTAAGACAACGCCACCAAACAATATCCGATCTATTGAGCAAAAACAAAAGCTATGCACGCCCTGCACGTGCGTTTCACATTTGTGTACATTTCTACCCCGTTCTCGGCCTGACAACGACGAGAAGTGATCAAATTTGAGTTTACTTGGACGACGTGCACCTGACGAAATTTTTCAAATTTGTCTCTGAATATCCACACTGTTCTCACCATTTTTTTTTCTGGAATGTTAAGACTCACTTTCCATGCCGAGCTAATTGAAGTAATGGCAAAATCATAACAATGACAGGAAATAATGTTTTAGAGGACGTTCACGTAACCATAATCATCGTCCTTGCTCAAGGTTCCACGTGATTACTTCCACAGGTAAACCAGCCATAGCTCGAGTTACACCAACACCTCACGTGAACCCGACCCAGTTCCCAGGAAAGCTAAATCCATGCAGTAGTACGCTTGACGCCATGATAATGACCGCTGACAAGACCACATATGCATTTAAGGGCGCCTTTTTCTGGCCTGTTGGTGATTATGGAGCTTTTACTGATGCCCTGAAAATATCGCAGTTCTGGGGTGGACTTGAAGATGACATTGATGCAGGTTATACGAGGCAGTTTGACGGGATCACCTTTATATTTAAAGGATCGAGGTGAGTGTCCATCCACTCTAAACCTTCAAAACAGAAATGAATTATGAGCGATTGACACATGTGCAAAGAGCCTTCACGGTCTAAAGAGGTTAGAAGTGCATGGGCCATGAGAGTTCACTATTAAGATTTCCAGTACCGACTCCACTTGTCCACCTTAACGACCTTTCACCTAGTAATAGGCCAGATATGTTGCAATAACAGTGGCCAATCGCTTAGTATCTTCCTATCCAATTCACCAGATACTCCGAGTAACAGCTTTGAAGCCCTTCTTACGATGATCATCTAATCGCTTAATAATTTAAGGCGCGGTATTTGCCGCGGTGTTCCGTCTGGTCCGTCGATATTTTCCGCCTATAGCACAGTTTTCTTTTCTGTTATCTCGTCGCTCTCGTTTTGGTTGGCTTTATAAGGCTGTCTACCAAGAAATGATTCTTTTGTTCATTGAGTATGCACTATCTTTACTAAGTAAAATCAGAAACTCATGACCTTGAAGCGTTTAACTCTAGTTCAGAGCTAGGGTTTCTTGAGTTTAAGAATTTCCTTATTTGGATGCACCCCATTAGCAGAACCCTTCTTTTGCTTGTTCGCTTTTGGCGTTCTCGAGAAAGACTCTGCATGCATAAATCGAGTAAGATCTTTATTGAGTATGTGCTGCATGTTGCAAGGATACAGTCTCGAGTCCAAGCCTAATATGCCAGGTCTCGCCGCCATCTTGGTTTTTCACGGTACAGCGGGCTCAATAATAACCATCGGTTTTATCACTAAACGGATGCTCGCACTGGAAAAACCAATTTACAGGAGTTTAACGAGAGAAAACAAGGTTGATCAGTCCAGAAGTTCGGGCTGCGGCAAAGAGTTGACGCGATTCAGGCAGAGCCTCCTTTCCTCCTCCTCAATAAAGAAAAGACAAAAGGAGGCTCTGCTCGCGGGGTGATTTGAATGTAACGTAGCTCGCGCATTTTCCCGCGCGTGCAGCTTCGATCTTATTTTTGTCCATATTTGGGCGTAAAATTGGTGTCCCAAAATCCGCAGCTTTGAGGCCAAGGAAAAGAGTTGCAACTTAGATGCTTCAGGGTCAGGTGCTTCTGGTAGAATCGAATGACTTAAAAGACATAACTTGGGTGAGCAACGTCAAGCGTGAGTTCTGATTAGTATTCAATTCCTACGGGTAAATTTGAGCTCTCGTTCAAAATTAATTAGAAACCCCCTTTATTTTTATGAATTTATTTCACCTTTAATTGAATTCTTTGCCGTTTAAAAGGTTTTGGACGTTCAAGAACCGAATACCGATAAAAGGTCCATCAAATCTCTCAGAAATAAACCTGCCCGCTGATGTTCATAACATGGACGCAGCCGTAGAATGGGGTGCCAACGGGCACTTGTACATCTTCAAGGGAAATATGTTTTGGCGCTACGACAGTCTCCGGAAAAGCATCGACCCTGGGTACCCAAAACGTATCCAGTCTAATCTTCCAGATCTGCCAAGTAACCTAAATGCCGCGCTTCAATGGAAAAACGGAAGAACTTACTTTTTCAAAGATTTTCAATACTACTCGTTAGATGATACATCAATTCGAATACGGAAGGGCTATCCAAAGTCGATTACAACCTACTGGATGGGTTGTTCTCCTGAAGGACTAGCCATGGGAAAAATATCACCTTTTAGATCGTCAAATGGCCTTACTCATTTTGCACCTGACAAGAGAGTAATTATTCTGATGGCCACCTTCGTGTTTGCCAGGATTCTACTAACATAAAAAGGACAGTGGACTTCATGCACTGGAGACCGTGGGAAAGGGGCCGATTCGCGGACCTAACCTCACTTGTCTTAAGATTAGATATTAACTTCTTTGGTCTTAAATAGGCCTGTAGTAAAGTCACATGATACAAAATCTTACGTTGCAAATATGAATTATTTTTCTATCCCATAAAAATATTTTACGTTGCAAATATGAATGTTTCTATCCCATAAAAATATGTGTTATTATTCTCATAAGTTCATCTAACCCGTTCCTGAAAGTCCTCGCGTTTTAATGCATGATATATTTATACTTAGCAGAGGAGGAAAGCAAGTGAACGTTGGTAGCCAACGAAATGCGTAGCGCCGAGTTGGCGGCTGTAATCATCTGCGAATGGAATAATTGTTTCACTAAAACTCCCGCAAATGATCGATAATTTCCCTACATGACTTTGTAAAAACAAAATTGAAAAAAATGATACGTACAGTGGTATAATAGCTCGTATACCACGATGGCTAAGCCAATTAAAAACTCTAGAATTCCAATGATCTAGTTTTTAAAAAATCTTTCATATCATATTCTGTTAAATCATATTGCATAGGGTTGGGAATGTATTTATTCAGCAACTCTTTATAACTCATGTTCGTTACGTATTCGAAATAGTGCTGTGAAACTGTTTACATGGAGATAGGGTCACCCTCTTTTATTGTTTTTCGTGGTTGTGTTTACATGTTAGGTAGGGTCACCCTAGGGGTAGGATTACGCTATCAATTACCTTATTATAGGAAAGAACGCTCCATGAAATTAAGGTATTGGAAATTAACGCGACTTAAATTAACGCGAATTTAATGGAAAACGACTTTCGAATAAAGAAAATTAACGCGGAAGAGGAGGTAGAATTTCATAATAAAGGAAATTAACGCGATTAAATACGCGAAATCAAAAGAGAAGATATTGACATCACTTCTGATAGCGACAACGATGAAGATGAACTCGAAATATTGTAAACCCTTGCCCTAGCTTTTGTGAAAGATGAAAAACTAAGGGTAAATGGAAAGAAAGAAAGCTTGTAGTTAATGTTTTTTAGGTGTCAAGAATGTCTGGACAGTTTCCAAAATTGGGGTTAAGATACTGGAAATTAAGAGCGCGGAAATTAACGCTGCACTTAATTAGCGTCGCGGAAATGAACGCTCAACAAAATTAACGCGACTTAAATTAACGCGAATTTTAACGATTCGCGTTAATTTCCTATAATAAGGTAGGTAGGGTGGCCCTTAGCTTCTTGTTTACTTAAGCCATGTAAACGCTCAAGGTAGGGTGACCCTAGGGGGAGGGCTATCTCGAATTGCATCTAAATACGTCAAATGACGTATTTGGCGAGCCAAATGTCTCATGCGTATATCCCCGAAGATATCGAGCAGAAGCTATCGTAAATGAGCATCAAAGTGACGAGAATAATGTAGAAGAGCACCTCCGATTTCTTCGACGCCTTCGACGGGCAGGCGTCCGAACAACAATAGTCAGAAGACCGGCGAAAGAAAAGCTAAGCCTACAAGCAATCCAGTAGCCCCCCAAAAACCCTAAGAAGTTTGCCTGGTCACCCGAAGCTGCGAGGTGCTTTTAAAGTACGTGAAAGAATTCAAAACGCAGTGCGAGTACAACGCAACTGACTTTGAAGCCGACCTAGCAAGCTTGTATACAGAAGGACGCCGCTGCATGGCCATTGACTATCCTGAAGATTTTGACCCAGAAAGTGTCTCAGAACCCGGCAAAGATATAAAAGACATGGATGCCAGAGAGTACGAAGAATACCGAAAAGAATTAGAAGCCCAAAAAGCAAAAATACGAAGTGGGTATCAAAGAATCAAAGAAAAAATAAAAAGCGTCCGACAGGACTATCGCAACGCCGTGAAAAAAGGCACAAGAAGCGGCATAACGCTAGCCCTACCCCCGGGGTGACCCTTGCTTGTCGAGTTTGCATGTAAAGGAGGACTATGTTTTGACACTTCTGGTTGGCTGACCCTCTTAGGAGGGTGACCCTGTCTCCATGTAAACAGGCCCTTAAAAGGAAGAAAAATATCTATGACGTATAAATTTTATCAGCAAAAGATATTGTTGCGTAATATATGCAGGGTATTTACATATTTCCTCAAACAGAAGACAGCTAAATGGAAAATAAAATGTCACATATTTTGTGAGCTTGCTCCATCGTGATTTGTCGTGCTTCAGTCATAGGTTTCCCTGTTAATTGTTGTTTTTCCTATTTTAAAAAAAATGATAAATTTGTCCAACTCAGCAACTGAGTATCACTTGATTGATTGATTCTAATGGAAGGGAAGAGTTGAACATTTCTGGGAGCTATTCCTCAATCCAAACTAAAAAGAAAGCCTGAAAACATGATTTTTGAAATATCTTGTCCTAAACCTCAATGACGCAATTCGATTCCGACGCAAATTTTATCAGGTAAATAAATTAAGCTGACCCACGATTTGCTAGGACCAGACTATAACTAACAACAACAAGTCTTGGGAGGAAACCAAAATTCGATTTTAAGCACAAAATAATGACGCACCTCTGCACGGATTCAGAGAAAAAGCTGTTCTATTTTCTGAGGTACTTCTCACCACCACAGTGATCAACCTTTTTTCAAAATTATGTTTCAACCTTGATTTTAGTTTAAAAAGGATATGGATTGTACTAGTGAACAAAACGCGCCAAGATCAGAAACAATAACTTGATAAACCACCGCTTGACGGGAAGTCGAAGAGGCAGAGACTATTAGCTGCCAGCATCCGTGCAGCACGACCTTTGATGCAAAATTATCTTGACTCCTGAAAAAAAGGAAACTACCTGATAAGAATGAAGTCGTACAGACACTACTTTTAACCTGGTCACAGTGAAAAAAACTAACAGAAGGATTTACAGGGACAAAAATGGATACTATTTTATCTTTGTAATGTGGGTCGATGTTCAATAGCAAGGTCATCAAATCCTCTCAGTCGGAACTGACCCAAACAAGAAAAGGAAGATAGTAATCAGTAAAACATGATTATCGGTTCTGATTATGCACTCAGAAGTCTCATCAATAGTAGATTCATTGTGACGCCGTCACGACTGACTGGAGTTAAATTGCTGTATTATTTGTACTTTAATTTATGTGACACAACACTGGGTTAAAAAGAATTCAGAGTAACCAGTCCCCATTTGAGGCTCAAACTATCTCTTGATGGTCGGGGAAAACATGTCAAGTTGCTCGGCGTCACGCCTTAGTCAGCCTCCCACCTCAGATGGGCAGTGTAAGCCCTTTTTTGTAAATCAGTGGAAATTTTTGCCTTCAGCATTTTAATCGTTGGTTCAAGATATGTGGTCACCAACTATTTTCTCCTTTTCCGAGTAATATCTTTTTATTGGATTAAAGACGAAACCTCAATTACTAAGCAACTTTCATCCAAATTTGGGAGTATCAGACACAAGTGCAGGCGATTGCAATAACATGATCACTGCAGCGGGCAAAAAAAAGCTTCTTATTACGGTGGCCGTGTCTTTAACAGCTTTCAATTTGTGGAACCGTGCAACAATAGTAGCGTATGACACTCAACTAGATGGAAGCAACCTGTTACGTGGTGGACTAAAATACGACACCTTGAATAATAGTAATAATAATTTATTGATTAATTTCTAGAGCGCATCTTACCTAACATGACTATGATCAAATGAATCAAGGTGGTAGTTTCTACAAAAACTGTGGTGCTGTGGGAAAGTAGTATACAAAAATTTGGTTTTATCAACGGAGTTGATAATGTAAATTGCCACCGTACAGAGATTCTAAAAGCTGACGTTTCGAGCGTTAGCCCTTCGCTCTAGCGACGAAGGGCTAACGCTCGAAACGTCAGTGGCCAATCAAAATGTATGGCAATGACTACTAATACATTAAAAAATATATAAAATATGGTAAAAACTTATTGATAAATAATTAGCGAAAGTATTATTAAAATCTCTGTTAAGTATAGGCATGTCTTAAAAGAAAGGTCTTAAGGTGAGCTTTAAAACTATTTACACAAGTGATTGATCGAAGCTCACTAGGCAGAGAGTTCCACAAATGACGGCGCTGCGACGGCGAATGCCCGATCTCCTAGCGTGGCCTTAGATTTCACTGATGGCATAGCTAGAAGTAAAGTATTAGAACCCCTGAGATTATAGCATGTCTTGACACTTGTTAAGGACTGTAGATACTGAGGCTCGAGGCCGTGTAACGCCTTAAACGTGAGGAAAAGTACCTTGGAGCCTGATAGGCAACCCGATAGCCAACCAATCCAAATCGCGCATTATTAAATATTGGCGTAAAATGACAAATCCTTGGCGCATTACATACCAGCCTAGCAGAAGCATTCAGAACTCTCTGAATTTTCGCAAGCTGGTTGTTTGGCAGTCCATACAATAGGCTATTGCAATAATCGACGCGGGACGTTATGAAAGCATGGGCTAACGTCCCCGTAGTTTCTTGAGATAAATACTTGCGTATGCGTCGAATATTACGCAGGTCAGTGGTAAAATGCAAAACAAAGCTTTCTGATATGGCTAGACATATTGAGCTGTGAATCGAACCATGATCCGAGGTTTCTGACTACCGGAACAGGACTCACATTAGCAGGGCCCACCTTAATATTATGGATATATTAACTTTCGCTAGCTGTTGTTGAAGGTGAATTCAGTTCATGTCAGTTGGTGGTCACTCAGATAGAAAAGGATTTTAATATGAACCCAACAAGAACACGATCTCGTCTAGAAAAGTCTCTTTTTACTATATATGGAAAGACGTACAGCGGACTGGACATTTTCTATTCAAAACCTGACCACGATTATCTCTTTATTTGATATTAAAAATGATACAAAGGCGAATGAATTCACGTCACAGAAACTTCGGGACAAATCCGAACGCAATCTTGTAGGATCAATGAGATTGTCTGGGAGTGCGGAAATTAGTGTCGTAATTTCCGATTTAGACAACAAGTCCCTCCTTATCGCCAACTGAACCAAATCCATGAGATGTGAAGCACACAGATATTACACCTTACATCTTTCTACTGATAATACTGGCGTATTAAATCATAATTTTACAACGTTAAATCAATAAATGATTTTATTTAAAACAGTTTTTTGCACACCTTTTCCCTAGCAACAACAAGCCGAGCGACCTTGACTGGTAAACAAATATAAAAGAAACGCATTATTTATGTTGAAAATGGTTAGATGTGTTGAAGGGAAAGTTTCGTGACAAACCAGATATGGTAATTAAGTCATTGTTAACTACACCTTTGGCGGCCTTTTTCGTTGTTTTGTGTTGTTTTCGTTAATTTAAGCAAGAGATTTCTAAACAAGCTTTTTCAAACTTTTACAAAGATCCGGCTTAATCTCGACTTTCAGTAATCAGTTGCGAAAGTAAGGCACAATTGTTCAGGTTCACGCGATGTTTATGATCAATACTATTAAAAGATAATTTAATATGTGAAAGAAATTTTTAAAAGTGGCCTGTGATTTTAGACTTTACACCATTGGGCAGGTGTTTGTTTTTTGTTAAACGTGGATAAATCCGGTTACGAGTAACAGTTCCCAACGTGGCCTTGAGCATATTACCTGTTGATATTTTAGAGATACGAAAATCTACTTGAGCATCAAAACAAAACTTATCTCTTAGCAGGACCAATTTTTTTACTCAAACCGAGCAGAAAGGAAAAGGATGTACTCGTACCTAGCCTGATAAGGTAGTTTGTGGATATCTGAACCTGTCATCAGTTGGCGGTTTAGTTTTCGCTCTCGGCCGGCTTAGGGTGGTATTAATTAAAAACCCGTCCAATTGTTCATTAGTTTGGGGCAGATCATTTTGGATATGCAAAGGAGAACAGAAACGGAGACAATACGCGGTCAACACAACACTTAAAGGCGTAGACAGACAATCAGTCAAGCACAACCAATTAATTGCTTTTCTTGATTTTACTGGAGTCATCAATGACCTCAAGGTCAAGTACGACTAACGTGAGACGCATCATCATGAATCATGAGCACGTCATGTGTGTCCCTGCCACGCGAAAAATGGAACATTTCCATATATGGATGTAAATTAACAACCAGATAAAGGATCATGTTACGCTTTAGCACTTCCGCTGAGAATGGTGTACACTCCCTTTTCAACGCAGTGACGGAAACGATGTTGCTGTTGCGGAGGAGTTGGCCGGTTATATAAAGGGGTCGCTAACTCAGTTTAAGGCAACATAGTCGGAACTGCCATCTCCAAATCATCTAAGGATAAACACGAAGAACACCCATGGCACCCGGAAAGAATTTCGGCCCTCTCGACACGAGAACTGCCTATGCTATCTTCGCAGCAATTTTTTGCATTGTTTGTTTACAGAATCTGGTTGAGAGCAGCCCAGTTAGCTCAAAACTTGTAGCCGGAGGAATAGTAAGTGACTTTTCCCTCATATCATTGTATAATTAATTCCTCGATAAAAACCCAGTCGCACTTTTCTTGCCATAAGTGATCGGCACGCTTCCCGGCAAAACAAGGGGAAAATTTCTTGTTCTTTTTTTACAATTTAATGAAGCAGCTTTGAGGCAAAATTTAGTCGCTTCACATTGTGTCCTTTTAGCGAAAATTCCCAGACTATGTAACTTAAAACATTTACGTCATTAAGTTGATAAAAGATCCAAAGCGAATCGTCTTGCAGATACCCAGCTGAACCGGGGGTCACGTAAAGTGAAACAGGAATTTTACTGTCGAAAAGGAATGTAATACCTCATCTTAATTCCGTTGACCTTAAACTTATCTGTTGTCTCGATAACTATGAATAATGTTTTGGAGAACGTTAACAAAACATTGTGGGAACATTGAAAAAATATTTTGTTAGTTTTTCGGTGTTTTTGTTAAGGAAGCGTTAACATTTTCGGGGGCAAAATTAAAAGGCGCAGGCCTCATCAGTGAAAGCGGGTTTGTGTGGTAAAATATCAGCGCCCAGCTAATAAATTTTTAAACATCGTATGAATGCGACTGCGTTTGGTGATTTATGGGCACGAGTGATTTTTTGAAAGTTAATAATAACTACTTAATAACAGAGAGTGAGGTCAATACAGCAATACAATACAGCCTTGCCGTATCGACCGAGCGACAGTGAGGTTAATACAGCAGCAAGGCTGAGGTTTGAGATTTTGCTGTAACGACCGAACGGCCGAGGTTATTGAGTTGTTTATTATATGGCTAACAGAACGGTTCTAAAGCGGAAGAAAAACTAATTTGCTGAATCGATAATCGGCCCGTGGGTATTACCCTAGCACTTAGCTGCTCTTATCCAATCAGAGCGAGCGTTATATCGGCCAGAAACACTAGCCATATAATAAAATGTAGGTTACTGATCAAGCTTTTTCAGTCAAGGTGGCTGGATATTGGCCAAGTTCTTTTTTTTGCGTGTTTATGAGTCGAGGTACATAAACACGCAATAAAGAGAACGAGGCCAATATCCAGCCATCTTGACCGAAAAAGCTTGGTCAATACAGGATTTATTACATGAGGTAAAACACCAAAAAAATATCTTTGATCTTGCGGGACTAAGCGAGAAATCCCGAGCGGCAAGATAGCTCCATCTTGCCCGCTCGGGTCACAATCACAGCGCGAGACGTAAAATGTGACGAGCTGAATTTTTCAATTCGCATCAGATTTGAATAAAGTAAAACTGACACCTGAAAAAGATGAACAAAAAAATAGTAGCCGTTTTTTTTAAGTTTGAAAAAAGACTTTGTTTATCTGTTCATGGTTTTAAAAAAGATTGAGGCCCGAACTAATATGAATTCGTCATTCCAACAATTCTTTGATAACTTTCTGGCGACACTGTAAGTTGCAAAGAGAGAAAAATATTGTGATTTGAAAATTATGTTACTTGTGCCTTTGACACTGAGAAGATGTGATGAGAGGGGAAGAGATAGATTTTCTGATTTGGGCCTTTGTTGCTTTGTAGGACTGGTTGACAAGATACGGATATTTAGTGAATGATGACCCTAGAACTGGAAATCTCAGAAGTCAACAAGACTTGGAAAAATCCATCAAAATGCTTCAACGTTATGCTGGGTTAAAAGAAACAGGCCAGATGGATGCTGATACAATCAAGCTGATGGGCAAATCTCGCTGTGGAGTGTCAGATTTTGGCAGGTCTGACAACAACAAACGGAGGAAGAAGCGATTCACTTTGCAAGGCTCATATTGGCAAAAAAAAGTATGTTTGCACCCTGAAGAAGTGTCTGTAAAGAAATACGTCGTATCAGCGACTCGATGGACACAATACAAGCTCAATCTATTATCCTCTCTATTCTCTTACGAACAATGTTCCTGGTTTGATAAAACCAGATTTATGTAATCGCAAAGTCAGCCGTGGCTTTCAAAGGCTCGTGACGAGGTATATTTTTCGTAACTGATCCCATATACCCAAAATTTTGATCCCTGAACCCGCAAAAATTTGATCCCCGATGGGGACACCACGAAAAACATTGCAAAGCCCGATCCCGCGGGTTGTGATTCCAGGGGCCTGTTTCTCAAAAGTCCCGAAACTCGGGTGTCACAATTCCCTTTGTAACTCAAGAACGGAGAGGACTTAAGTCGTCAAACTTCCCAGTCATTTTTCTTTTTGTTACCTTGAAATCATGTTAAAAGATCGGCTCTCCAAAACAAGCGGTTTTCGGGACTTTCGAGAAACGGGCCCCAGATCCCGGGGCTGTGATCCCTGATCCCGGCCCTTTTCAGGCCTTTGATCCCTTATCCCATATACCTCGTTACGACCCTGCTTTCAAGTTAGGGTTAAGCTAAAACATAGTTGTTTCATTTATGACAGGATCTTACGTACAGAATCAAGTCCTTTACAAATGACCTTTCACAAGGAGAACAGCGACAAATTTTCAAGAAATCATTTGATTTGTGGTCCAAGGCCACTAACTTGAGAATCAAAGAGGATAGCCAACTTGCAGACAAGGATGTGGATATTCTCATCAAATTTGATGGAGGACATCACGGGGATGCGTATCCATTTGACGGACAAGGAGGAACTCTGGCACATGCCTTCTATCCACATAACAATTTAGGTGAGTGACTATAAAACCGAACAATCAATCACACTGTCAAACCGGCAAACACCAAAACAAATCAGTGAAGTTGAGGTTTTAAAACCTTTGCAAAAACCGTTGGTCGATAAGTCTTGCCATGCGTTGGATCAGAGAAGATCGTAATCAGTCAAAATTGATTAAAAAAATATTTATGAAAGTCAAGTGGACTACTGCACGACTGATAAAACAACACGAAAATGTATTTTTAACGATATTTCGGCTGGCATTGGCCTGCTGAAATATCAAAACAAACATAATCCATGTCTTTGTCGCGGGGGCACACGCGAAAGCAGCCACTTCACTCACAAGTAACACCTCAGGAAGATAAATTTTTGCAAATAAAACGTCCTCGCATATGCACCCTGTATTCTATCTGTAAAAGAAGTACATTCAACGATGAAATGATATACGAAATGGATCATATATGAACTGCGGATATGAAATCATGGGAACATTTGAACCCACAATGACCGGCTCCCAACGTCAGAGGCTTCATGGCTCGGTTGGTTTGAGCGTCGCGCCGGTATCGCGAGGTCACGGGTTCAAACCCCGTTGAAGTCCTGAATTTTTCAGGCTTCTTTACGCAATTGCAAAAATTGCGTTCATAACTGCGAGGATCATAGCTTCACTAGAAGTATATTCGTAAACTTAATCTGGCATTTTAAATGACAATTAGCTCACAACGTTTTATTTGTTATTTTATTACTCGTTTCAGGCCTTTCCGGTGACGCTCATTTTGACGATGATGAGCGATTTACGACTGGAACAAGTAATGGCATCAATTTAGATTGGGTGGCGGTACACGAGTTTGGTCACAGTTTGGGTCTGGAACATTCTAATGTACGCGACTCAATCATGTATCCTTGGTACAAAGGCTATCTTCCAAACATTCAGCTCACCAATGATGACACTAAGGGCATTCAGGCTCTTTATGGTAAGTCAAGGGAAAAAATTGCAAAAACTGGTGTTACTAATCCCCCAAGAAGTATAATTTATACAGTAATAAAACCGCAAAAGAAAAACAACATTTCCCGTACATTCCTTCTTTCAGGTAAACCTTCGACCCAAACACCGACAAATGGCGTCACAGACAAACCAACGCCAACCGAACCTACCATACCTGTTGAAAATGATGTGTGTTCGATACCCTATTACGACACGTTCTTTCTGGCTCCAGATGGAAAAACTTATGCAATAAAGGGCACCCAGTACTGGATCATATCATCTAGAACAGGGTTAGAGAGTGGGCCTCATAAAGTTACTGACCTGTGGGAGGGCCTGCCTCAAAAAGTAGATGCCGCTTATAAGAGGAGCTCTCATCGTCTTGTTTTCTTTAGTGGTTCTAGGTAAGTGGTATTACCTGTCTCGTTTTATACTAAGGAAACATGAATTTTACTTTTAAAACGTGTATAAGTCGCAAGAAGAGTCAAGTCTGGTCTTTTTTAACTTCGATAAAAGCTGTCGTTCCTAGATTAAACCTGTTTTAAGTGAGGCAAAGCCATTTTCATTTGGAACCCAATTTTACACTCGACCTATGAAAGTAAAGACTTGTTTCCTTCATTTTATAGTAATTAGAAAGACGTAGATTCGCGGACGACGACAAACAACAAATGATTAGCTGCCTCTTGTGACAGCGGCGATAAAATCGTGAAATTTTTTTTTTCTTCTGCCAAACCTATTTGCTCGATAGCTAAAGCTAACATGCGACGGAAGAAATGGACTGATACTTAGAACTACGAAACTATATTGACCTGAAAACGACTGAGAAGGAAGTAATGTTGTAACTTAATTTTTCCTTTTTCTAATTACAGATACTGGCAGTACTTCTATGACAGCAGTCGCAGGCGGTACATAAGTGAGGACAAGGCAAGTTCGATTACTGCCTACGGGCTAACTATGGATATGGCAGATATGGATGCTGTGTTTACATGGGGGAGGAACGGAAGAACGTACTTTTTTAAAGGAAACCAGTATTGGCGTTTTTACGGAAACAAGATTGACTATGGCTACCCCAAGAACATAAGAGCTTGGAAAGGACTTCCAAGCAAAATTAATGCAGCTATGAAATGGAGAAACGGCATATCTTATTTCTTCGCTGAAGGGAAGTATTACAGATTTGATGACATAGCAATTAAAGTGAAAGATGGTTATCCGAGGAGTATCGCTCTCGTGTGGATGCGATGTGAAAAGGACAATTTGATGGTCACAGATCCAATCTACACGACATCAGATGGCAACAATGACGCATCGATTGCCACTCCACAAGCCGCCGGGAAAGGCTGCCCTTGCCAGTGCTCCTCTGGCTCAACGATAATCTCAAGTAGTCTTGTCGTGCTGTTTTCTTTGGTGGTGTTTGCTTCCAAAGTAAACCTTTGAGTAATTCAATCAAGTTATTGTTAAAAACTTGACAAAAAACTGGACGTTTTTCACTAGATTTATAACCCTTGAGGTACGTCGTAAGAAAACGAAAGATGAAAAGTTGTCCAAGGATACCAGCAAACTCGGCAAGAGTGTTAAATCAAGTTACTGTTCGAGACCGTTTCGAAATGATCATACATTAGTTTCTGCAGTATTTTACGATATTTTCCGTGTACATAGTAACATAGATTCACCGTAGATAGGGGACACTAGTTCTTTGTTTTAGTCCCTCAGGTTTTATTTTTGTGCAAATTCTGGGTAACAATGTATGATTGCCGATAAAAATTAATATATTGTAAGGTTGTTATTAATACTATTTATGATCCGCAGACCGAGATGTTTATATACTTCTAATTTTGCATAGTTATGAGTCAGTTAAATTAAACTGATTAAAAAAAACGCAACCTCTTCCGCAATTGCCATCTTGTAATACCCAAGGCTTTAATCTCGTGCTCCTTTCTACTCCACCCCTTCCCCTCTCCGGCCGCCGTCGTCTCCGATCGAACCCAGCAGATTGCGTTGCACATAGATAGTTTATGGTGTTAAGATCAGCCTGACAGACGAACTTAAGAAGAATGGCAACCCGTTGTTTGCGTAGCTGGCTACGCGGTACGCAGAAACTAATAAATTCAAGTTGACGTATGTAATTTATTCAAAAGAGAATTTCTCGTTCTTAAGGCGTGATTCGCGAATTAAGCAGTGATCGATTGTGAATTTTACGGTTCGGTTAACTACATTTTTCACAAGGTCGTGTGAAGAAAATAGCACTCGTTTACTGATTAAGCCTAAGCGCTCTTTTCAGTGATTAGGCATAAACTCTCTTTTAACATTTTAGCTTTCATTTACGGTTCCGTTAACTACATTTTTCACGAGATCATATCACTGCGTACCGCGTAGCCAACTTCTTCGCCCATATGAACCATGTGACGGTTAGCCCTACTAACAGAATGGGCCCACAAAAGGACAGAGAAAAACTCTGACCAGGGTGGGAATTGTTCATTGCCGTGACTTTGACATCTCCAGTTCCCACGGCCTGCTCCAGTCTGACCTTGTAGCTCAGTCGGTAGAGCAGCGGTGATCTAACCCTAACCCTAACCCATATGAACCATGTGAGCGTTAGCCCTACAAATGGAAATGGGCCCACAAAGGACAGAGAAAAACTCTGACCAGGGTGGGAATTTATGGGTATCCATCCCCACCAAAATGCAAACTTTTTGTTCTTAAACCCAAAGCTTGGGTGGACTTCATTTACCGGACCAAAGTGGCGGAAGACAAAAGACAAATGTTTGAATTTGTAATTGCGAGTTTAAATTGCAAGATAGAATGCTTGAATTGAAGGTTTAGATTTAAGAACAACAACTTTACCCATATGAATTGAACCCACGATCTTTGGATTAGACTTCAAGATCTTCTCGGACACTGATAAGTACTGTAAACCGAAGGTCTGGTCTGTTGGTCTATATGGGAGCATCTTTCACTTGCGTAGCGAGCAATCTCCCCAAAGTCGTCGCCCAAACAGAAGGGAGCGACTGATACATGTACGTTACCACTCTTCCACCGACGCCGTACCACAGTTTTGACCAACCACTTCATTTGCGCAAACACGTTGAGCCACGAAGCCGGGTCGCCGCGTAGCCCACTAGATATGAAGACACATAGCCCCGGTTTTCGGTGCACTCAGCAGTTACTCCTTCATTTTGGTGTAGTTGATTCAGTGGAAACTGGACGTCAGTTTGCAAAATGAGGAGCAAACGTCACTTAGATGCTGTTTCGTCTGAGACCCTTTATTGTCAGTTCAGCAAGACCAGACGATTCTTTCTACAATAGAAGTCCTTTAATGGTTTGTACCTTTAATACATACCTAACAAATATACCTTACTTTCTTTCGTGACCCATGTGGGTCAAATTAGAAACCGATTAAATGTGTTTCGTTAATCCTTAAAGCACAAAACTAAAAATAACCCTACTAATTTACAAGAACAATTCTTGACACAAAATGATGGGTAATAATAATTATTATTTTCAGATCACACCAAACTCACACACCAGCTACCAATTTTGTAGAAATGCCATCAGATCATTGGGATCGGAAGCAGCATCAACAGAAAGTCCAGTAATTTCCTGAAAACATCAATGAAACAAGAAAAATCCATTTTGTTTAACAGTATGGTGTAGATTGTCATAATAATAACTGTTATTTTCACTTGACGAATTTCAGTGTTTATACGTTTCAGTTGCCAAGACATACAGATTCCATTCTCACTGATATTTTTGTTGTTTACACTTTAATACCTTAAGTTATGGTTTGAGGATTAATATGACAACTCAGTTAAATCCCTTTGAGCCGGCAATTACTTAAGTCTCTCTCCACTGAAAATAATTCTACTGGGAATTATATAAATATAAGAAAAATATGGACAAGTGATGGCCTTTTGAGAGAAAAGAGATGAGGTTCATTTGGATTTCGAAGAACATCATTTTCCAAAAATAATGCATAAGAGATCATACTTACATTTTCATTAGCTGATGAACCCCTGGACTCTTGTGATTCTGCAGCAGTTTCCCCCATCTGAGGTATAGGGTCATTCAGCAATGGTGACATGAAACTGGTTTTAGTTTCTTGACGAGGTGTTTCAGAGGTGAGATTCATTTTTGTTGCACCTTGTTTTGGCGGTGTGCCCAACGACGCCGCGGGAAGACTTGATTTGCTGCCTTTTGGAGGAGTTGCGGTCGCAAGGCTTGATTTGCTACCTTTAGGAGGGGTCGTTGATAATAGGCTTGATTTACTTCCTTTTGGGGGCGTGGTTGATATTAGACTTGCTTTGCTTCCTTTAGGAGGTGTAGTGGATACAAGACTAGCCTTGCTCCCTTTAGGCGCTGAAGACAATGATGACAAACTTGCTTTACTTCCCTGAGCACTATTGGTGACACTGTGCTTTGAACCATCAAACGTAAATTCTTTTCTTGATAATGGCTCTGATCCAGGTATGCTCCCACCTATGACTTGTACCTTTAGATCTTGTTTCAAGCTCATTGTAGAGTGCTTGTCTTTTAAACTCAGCAGTAGACATTGTATTGATTTCTGTACGATCAGATTCTAAAGCCAACTTCAACCTTTCTTCAAGTTCTCCTTCTTCCAACAAAGACAGGTCTTGTTGACTCTGATAGCGTTAGAAAATATAATTTCAAAATTAGAAAAATAAGGAACCTGTGGTAATTATGTAGATATTGATGGCATTTAACCATTGACTCTCAGGAGTGAGATTTTACTCTGTCTGACGCCAGACGATTTTACTCGTCATGGATATTTCAAACTGCACGCAAACACTCAGGGTTTCTAAATAACCGAGGAGAAAGTGCTGGCTTGGTAATCATTATGGCATTTGCAAATGAATGGACACTCCAGCCTTCTTGTATAAGGAAGACATTTACCATTTCCCTTATCTGAGAACCCCAACCCACCCTATTTGCCAAAGAGAAGGGAATGGAGTTCTTTGTGTAGTGGTCTGTCCTCTGTGTTGTTTCATGGTTGGGAAGATACAGAGTATCCACTTCCAAGGTGATACTAGCTACTAAACAATATGAGAGTAAACAAAGCTGTAAAATGAAGTATGACATAAATAATAATAATAATAATAATAATAATAATAATCATAATAATCATAATCATAAACATTTCTAACGCACCAAAAACGATAAAATATTCTGCCTTGATATGTAATAGATAAAATATGAGCGGGAGACCTTTATAGGCATTTAAAACGGTTGGACGTGAGTATTTTATCTTACTTGTGAAATGAAACAATAGAATGTGCTTGTCATGTTAATCACGCGGGTGTGGAGCTGTCCCATAAGAGTTTGCAAATACTCAGCACTGAATTAGGCAATTCATTTTCATAGAGCTTTTGTAGTAGAAACATGGCTGGTCGGTTTAGCTCTCCAAAGGGTAAAAAAAAAGAAGAGACCAGCAACACAATACAACACTAAATGGTGCAGAAAAGTCTTGGACGAATGGCAGCGATGACGGCAAAATACATGTGCAATGTCAGAACTTGTTGCAGTGGCCGGTCTCTAATGTGAAGATGTTCAAAATCTGACCGTTTCACTGGAGCACATGTCACCAAATACACTATATTTTTGGTTGAGCAAGTTCGTTTGTGAAGTGGCCAATCAAAATGGAGAGCGTTATCCACCCAATTCGCTTTATTCATTAATTTGTGCGGTTACCTAACTGTCATTTGTGTGAGACTGGAGGAGAGGATGCATTAAATGTTCTCAACAAAGTTGACAACAGGCAAGTAAATTGTTATGTAATAGTTGTGATTGAAATGTCAAACTTGCAAAAATTAAAAAAAAGAATCATGTTAATTTAACCTAAAAACTAGTATAAAACAATGTATCGGGTAGCGAACAAGGAAGTGAAACATCCAGGAAGAGCAGACAAACGGAAGCACAAGGAGAACCTTGCATCCTTGGCCTTATTTGATATTAAAAATGATACAAAGGCGAATGAATTCACGTCACAGAAACTTCCGGACAAATCCGAACGCAGCCTTGTAGAATCAATGAGATTGTCTGGGAGTGCGGAAATTAGTGTCGTAATTTCCGATTTAGACAACAAGTCCCTTATGGCCAACTGAACCAAATCCATGAGATGTGAAGCACACAGATATTACACCTTACATCTTTCTACTGATAATACTGGCGTATTAAATCATAATTTTACAACGTTAAATCAATAAATGATTTTATTTAAAATAGTTTTTTGCACACCTTTTCCCTAGCAACAACAAGCCGAGCGACCTTGACTGGTAAACAAATATAAAAGAAACGCATTATTTATGTTGAAAATGGTTAGATGTGTTGAAGGGAAAGTTTCGTGACAAACCAGATATGGTAATTAAGTCATTGTTACCTACACCTTTGGCGGCTTTTTTCGTTGTTTTAGAGCTTAATTTAAGCAAGAGATTTCTAAACAAGCTTTTTCAAGCTTTTACAAAGATCCGGCTTAATCTCGACTTTCAGTAATCAGTTGCGAAAGTAAGGCACAATTGTTCAGGTTCAAGCGATGTTTATGATCAATACTTTTAAAAGTGGCCTGTGATTTTAGACTTTACACCATTGGGCAGGTGTTTGTTTTTTGTTAAACGTGGATACTCCGGTTACGAGTAACAGTTCGCAACGTGGCCTTGAGCATATTACCTGTTGATATTTTAGAGATACGAAAATCTACTTGGGCATCAAAACAAAACTTATCTCTTAGCAGGACCAATTTTTTTACTCAAACCGAGCAGAAAGGAAAAGGATGTACTCGTACCTAGCCTGATAAGGTAGTTTGTGGATATCTGAACCTGTCATCAGTTGGCGGTTTAGTTTTCGCTTTCGGTGGTATTAATTAAAAACCCGTCCAATTGTTCATTAGTTTGGGGCAGATCATTTTGGATATGCAAAGGAGAACAGAAACGGAGACAATACGCGGTCAACACAACAAACACTTAAAGGCGTAGACAGACAATCAGTCAAGCACAACCAATTAATTGCTTTTCTTGATTTTACTGGAGTCATCAATGACCTCAAGGTCAAGTACGACTAACGTGAGACGCATCATCATGAATCATGAGCACGTCGTGTGTGTCCCTGCCACGCGAAAAATGGAACATTTCCATATATGGATGTAAATTAACAACCAGATAAAGGATCATGTTACGCTTTAGCACTTCTCCTGAGAATGGTGTACACTCCCTTTCCTACGCAGTGACGGAAACGATGTTGCTGTTGCGGAGGAGTTGGCCGGTTACATAAAGGGGTCGGTGACTCAGTTTAAGTCAACATAGTCGAAACTGCCATCTCCAAATCATCTAAGGATAAACACGAAGAACACCCATGGCACCCGGGAAGAATTTCGACCCTCTCGACAAGAGAACTGCCTATGCTCTCTGCGCAGCAATTTTTTGCATTGTTTGTTTACAGAATCCGGTTGAAAGCAGCCCAGTTAGCTCAAAACTTGTGGCCGGAGGAATAGTAAGTGACTTTTCCCTCATATCATTGTATAATTAATTCCTCGATAAAAACCCAGTCGCACTTTTCTTGCCATAAGTGATCGGCACGCTTCCCGGCAAAACAAGGGGAAAATTTCTTGTTCTTTTTTTACAATTTAATGAAGCAGCTTTGAGGCAAAATTTAGTCGCTTCACATTGTGTCCTTTTAGCGAAAATCCCCAGACTATGTAACTTAAAACATTTACGTCATTAAGTTGATAAAAGATCCAAAGCGAATCGTCTTGCAGATACCCAGCTGAACCGGGGGTCACGTAAAGTGAAACAGTCGAAAAAGGATGTAATACCACATCTTAATTCCGTTGAGCTTAAACTTATCTGTTGTCTCGATAACTATGAATAATGTTTTGGAGAAGGTTAAGAAAACATTGTGGGAACGTTGAAAAAATATTTTGTTAGTTTTTCGTTGTTTTTGTTAAGGAAGCGTTAACATTTTCGGGGGCAAAATTAAAAGGCGCAGGCCTCATCAGTGAAAGCGGGTTTGTGTGGTAAAATATCAGCGCCCAGCTAATAAATTTTTAAACATCGTATGAATGCGACTGCGTTTGGTGATTTATGGGCACGAGTGATTTTTTGAAAGTTAATAATAACTACTTAATAACAGAGAGTGAGGTCAATACAGCAATACAATACAGCCTTGCCGTATCGACCGAGCGACAGTGAGGTTAATACAGCAGCAAGGCTGAGGTTTGAGATTTTGCTGTAACGACCGAACGGCCGAGGTTATTGAGTTGTTTATTATATGGCTAACAGAACGGTTCTAAAGCGGAAGAAAAACTAATTTGCTGAATCGATAATCGGCCCGTGGGTATTACCCTAGCACTTAGCTGCTCTTATCCAATCGGAGCGAGCGTTATATCGGCCAGAAACACTAGCCATATAATAAAATGTGGGTTACTAATCAAGCTTTTTCAGTCAAGGTGGCTGGATATTGGCCAAGTTCTTTTTTTTGCGTGTTTATGAGTCGAGGTACATAAACACGCAATAAAGAGAACGAGGCCAATATCCAGCCATCTTGACCGAAAAAGCTTGGTCAATATAAAACACCAAAAAAATATCTTTGATCTTGCGGGACTAAGCGAGAAATCCCGAGCGGCAAGATAGCTCCATCTTGCCCGCTCGGGTCACAATCACAGCGCGAGACGTAAAATGTGACGAGCTGAATTTTTCAATTCGCATCAGATTTGAATAAAGTAAAACTGACACCTGAAAAAGATGAACAAAAAAATAGTAGCCGTTTTTTTTAAGTTTGAAAAAAGACTTTGTTTATCTGTTCATGGTTTTAAAAAAGATTGAGGCCCGAACTAATATGAATTCGTCATTCCAACAATTCTTTGATAACTTTCTGGCGACACTGTAAGTTGCAAAGAGAGAAAAATATTGTGATTTGAAAATTATGTTACTTGTGCCTTTGACACTGAGAAGATGTGATGAGAGGGGAAGAGATAGATTTTCTGATTTGGGCCTTTGTTGCTTTGTAGGACTGGTTGACAAGATACGGATATTTAGTGAATGATGACCCTAGAACTGGAAATCTCAGAAGTCAACAAGACTTGGAAAAATCCATCAAAATGCTTCAACGTTATGCTGGGTTAAAAGAAACAGGCCAGATGGATGCTGATACAATCAAGCTGATGGGCAAATCTCGCTGTGGAGTGTCAGATTTTGGCAGGTCTGACAACAACAAACGGAGGAAGAAGCGATTCACTTTGCAAGGCTCATATTGGCAAAAAAAAGTATGTTTGCACCCTGAAGAAGTGTCTGTAAAGAAATACGTCGTATCAGCGACTCGATGGACACAATACAAGCTCAATCTATTATCCTCTCTATTCTCTTACGAACAATGTTCCTGGTTTGATAAAACCAGGTTTATGTAATCGCAAAGTCAGCCGTGGCTTTCAAAGGCTCGTGACGAGGTATATTTTTCGTAACTGATCCCATATACCCAAAATTTTGATCCCTGAACCCGCAAAAATTTGATCCCCGATGGGGACACCACGAAAAACATTGCAAAGCCCGATCCCGCGCGTTGTGATTCCAGGGGCCTGTTTCTCAAAAGTCCCGAAACTCGGGTGTCACAATTCCCTTTGTAACTCAAGAACGGAGAGGACTTAAGTCGTCAAACTTCCCAGTCATTTTTCTTTTTGTTACCTTGAAATCATGTTAAAAGATCGGCTCTCCAAAACAAGCGGTTTTCGGGACTTTCGAGAAACGGGCCCCAGATCCCGGGGCTGTGATCCCTGATCCCGGCCCTTTTCAGGCCTTTGATCCCTTATCCCATATACCTCGTTACGACCCTGCTTTCAAGTTAGGGTTAAGCTAAAACATAGTTGTTTCATTTATGACAGGATCTTACGTACAGAATCAAGTCCTTTACAAATGACCTTTCACAAGGAGAACAGCGACAAATTTTCAAGAAATCATTTGATTTGTGGTCCAAGGCCACTAACTTGAGAATCAAAGAGGATAGCCAACTTGCAGACAAGGATGTGGATATTCTCATCAAATTTGATGGAGGACATCACGGGGATGCGTATCCATTTGACGGACAAGGAGGAACTCTGGCACATGCCTTCTATCCACATAACAATTTAGGTGAGTGACTATAAAACCGAACAATCAATCACACTGTCAAACCGGCAAACACCAAAACAAATCAGTGAAGTTGAGGTTTTAAAACTTTTGCAAAAACCGTTGGTCGATAAGTCTTGCCATGCGTTGGATCAGAGAAGATCGTAATCAGTCAAAATTGATTAAAAAATATTTATGAAAGTCAAGTGGACTACTGCACGACTGATAAAACAACGCGAAAATGTATTTTTTAACGATATTTCGGCTGGCATTGACCAGCCGAAATATCAAAACAAACATAATCCATGTCTTTGTGGCGGGGGCACACGCGAAAGCAGCCACTTCACTCACAAGTAACACCTCAGGAAGATAAATTTTTGCAAATAAAACGTCCTCGCATATACACCCTGTATCTATCTGTAAAAGAAGTACATTCAACGATGAAATGATATACGAAATGGATCATATATGAACTGCGGATATGAAATCATGGGAACATTTGAACCCACAATGACCGGCTCCCAACGTCAGAGGCTCGGTTGGTTTGGTCAGAGGCTCGGTTGGTTTGAGCGTCGCGCCGGTATCGCGAGGTCACGGGTTCAAACCCCGTTGAAGTCCTGAATTTTTCAGGCTTCTTTACGCAATTGAAAAAAATGGCATTCATAACTGCGAGGATCATAGCTTCATTAGAAGTATATTCGTAAACTTAATCTGGCATTTTAAATGATAATTAGCTCACAACGTTTTATTTGTTATTTTATTACTCGTTTCAGGCCTTTCCGGTGACGCTCATTTTGACGATGATGAGCGATTTACGACTGGAACAAGTAATGGCATCAATTTAGATTGGGTGGCGGTACACGAGTTTGGTCACAGTTTGGGTCTGGAACACTCTAATGTACGCGACTCAATCATGTATCCTTGGTACAAAGGCTATATTCCAAACATTCAGCTCACCAATGATGACACTATGGGCATTCAGGCTCTTTATGGTAAGTCAAGGAAAAAAATTGCAAAAACTGGTGTTACTAATCCCCCAAGAAGTATAATTTATACAGTAATAAAACCGCAAAAGAAAAACAACATTTCCCGTACATTCCTTCTTTCAGGTAAACCTTCGACCCAAACACCGACAAATGGCGTCACAGACAAACCAACGCCAACCGAACCTACCATACCTGTTGAAAATGATGTGTGTTCGATACCCTATTACGACACGTTCTTTCTGGCTCCAGATGGAAAAACTTATGCAATAAAGGGCACCCAGTACTGGATCATATCATCTAGAACAGGGTTAGAGAGTGGGCCTCATACAGTGACTGACCTGTGGGAGGGCCTCCCTCAAAAAGTAGATGCCGCTTATAAGAGGAGCTCCCATCGTCTTGTTTTCTTTAGTGGTTCTAGGTAAGTGGTATTACCTGTCTCGTTTCATACTAAGGAAACATGAATTTCTTTTTAAAACGTGTATAAGTCGCAGGAAGAGTCAAGTCTGGTCTTTTTTAACTTCGATAAAAGCTGTCGTTCTTAGATTAAACCTGTTTTAAGTGAGGCAAAGCCATTTTCATTTGGAACCCAATTTTACACGCGACCTATGAAAGTCAAGACTTGTTTCCTTCATTTTATAGTAATTAGAAAGACGTAGATTCGCGGACGACGACAAACAACAAATGATTAGCTGCCTCTTGTGACAGCGGCGATAAAATCGTGAATTTTTTTTTTCTTCTGCCAAACCTATTTGCTAGATAGCTAAAGCTAACATGCGACGGAAGAAATGGACTGATACTTAGAACTACGAAACTATATTGACCTGAAAACTACTGAGAAGGAAGTAATGTTGTAACTTAATTTTTCCTCTTTCTAATTACAGATACTGGCAGTACTTCTATGACAGCAGTCGCAGGCGGTACATAAGTGAGGACAAGGCAAGTTCGATTACTGCCTACGGGCTAACTATGGATATGGCAAATATGGATGCTGTGTTTACATGGGGGAGGAACGGAAGAACGTACTTTTTTAAAGGAAACCAGTATTGGCGTTTTTACGGAAACAAGATTGACTATGGCTACCCCAAGAACATAAGAGCTTGGAAAGGACTTCCAGGCAAAATTAATGCAGCTATGAAATGGAGAAACGGCATATCTTATTTCTTCGCTGAAGGGAAGTATTACAGATTTGATGACATGGCAATTAAAGTGAAAGATGGTTATCCGAGGAGTATCGCTCTCGTGTGGATGCGATGTGAAAAGGACAATTTGATGGTCACAGATCCAACCTACACGACATCAGATGGCAACAATGACGCATCGATTGCCACTCCACAAGCCGCCGCGAAAGGCTGTCCTTGCCAGTGCTCCTCTGGCTCAACGATAATCTCAAGTAGTCTTGTCGTGCTGTTTTCTTTGGTGGTGTTTGCTTCCAAAGTAAACCTTTGAGTAATTCAATCAAGTTATTGTTAAAAACTTGACAAAAGACTGGACGTTTTTAACTAGATTTATAACCCTTGAGGTACGTCGTAAGAAAACGAAAGATGAAAAGTTGTCCAAGGATAGCAGCAAACTCGGCAAGAGTGTTAAATCAAGTTACTGTTCGAGACCGTTTCGAAATGATCATACATTAGTTTCTGCAGTATTTTACGATATTTTCCGTGTACATAGTAACATAGATTCACCGTAGATAGGGGACACTAGTTCTTTGTTTTAGTCCCTCAGGTTTTATTTTTGTGCAAATTCTGGGTAACAATGTATGATTGCCGATAGAAATTAATATATTGTAAGGTTATTATTAATACTATTTATGATCCGCAGACCGAGATGTTTATATACTTCTAATTTTGCATAGTTATGAGTCAGTTAAATTAAACTGATTAAAAAAAACGCAACCTCTTCCGCAATTGCCATCTTGTAATACCCAAGGCTTTAATCTCGTGCTCCTTTCTACGCCACCCCTCCCCCTCCCCCTCTCCGGCCGCCGTCGTCTCCGATCGAACCCAGCAGATTGCGTTGCACATAGATAGTTTATGGTGTTAAGATCAGCCTGACAGATGAACTTAAGAAGAATGGCAACCCGTTGTTTCCGTAGCTGGCTACGAGGTACGCAGAAACTAATAAATTCAAGTTGACGTATGTAATTTATTCAAAAGAGAATTTCTCGTTCTTAAGGCGTGATTCGCGAATGAAGCAGTGATCGATTGTGAATTTTACGGTTCGGTTCACTACATTTTTCACAAGGTCGTGTGAAGAAAATAGCACTCGTTTACTGATTAAGCCTAAGCGCTCTTTTCAGTGATTAGGCATAAACTCTCTTTTAACATTTTAGCTTTCATTTTACGGTTCCATTAACTACATTTTTCACGAGATCATCTCACTGCGTACCGCGTAGCCAACTTCTAAGATAGCCATTTTCAATTCGCCCATATGAACCATGTGACGGTTAGCCCTACTAACAGAATGGGCCCACAAAAGGACAGAGAAAAACTCTGACCAGGGTGGGAATTGTTCATTGCCGTGACTTTGACATCTCCAGTTCCCACGGCCTGCCCCAGTCTGACCTTGTAGCTCAGTCGGTAGAGCAGCGGTGATCTAATCCAAAGATCGTGGGTTCAATTCATATGGGTAAAGTTGTTGTTCTTAAATCCAAACCTTCAATTCAAGCATACTATCTTGCAATTTAAACGCGCAATCATAAATTCAAACATTTGTCTTTTGTCTTCCGCCACTTTGGTCCGGTAAATGAAAGTCCACCCAAGCTTTGGGTTTAAGAACAAAAAGTTTGCATTTTGGCGGGGATGGATACCCATAAATTCCCACCCTGGTCAGAGTTTTTCTCTGTCCTTGTGTGGGCCCATTTCCATTTGTAGGGCTAACGCTCACATGGTTCATATGGGTTAGGGTTAGGGTTAAACTTTAAGATCTTCTCGGACACTGATAAGTACTGTAAACCGAAAGTCTGGTCTGTTGGTCTATATGGGAGCATCTTTCACTTGCGTAGCGAGCAATCTCCCCAAAGTCGTCGCCCAAACAGAAGGGAGCGACTGATACATGTACGTTACCACTCTTCCACCGACGCCGTACCACAGTTTTGACCAACCACTTCATTTGCGCAAACACGTTGAGCCACGAAGCCGGGCCGCCGCGTAGCCCACTAGATATGCAGACACATAGCCCCGGTTTTCGATGTATTCAGCAGTTACTCCTTCATTTTGGTGTAGTTGATTCAGTGGAAACTGGGCGTCAGTTTGCAAAATGAGGAGCAAACGTCACTTAGATGCTGTTTCGTCTGAGACCCTTTATTGTCAGTTCAGCAAGACCAGACGATTCTTTCTACAATAGAAGTCCTTTAATGGTTTGTACCTTTAATACATACCTAACAAATATACCTTACTTTCTTTCGTGAATACTACGATTAAACACATTAAAGCTCTCTGTATAATGCTTTAAAGATGTGTCATTGCAATTTGCGGCAACAGAATGGCAAGAGCAGATTTGCTCCTTCAAATTTCTGATACGAAAATTGTTACTGAACCTTTTGCAAAGTGCACTCCAGCCGACAAAAATATAATTTTCTACTTTAGCCATAAAACACATAAAGCATGTGGTCTCCTTTCCTTCTTTTATTTCACAACTAAATTGGTTTGTTAAGAGGAAGTTTTTACTGCTTTGTGCCATTCTTAAAGGCCCAAAAGGGAAATTATGCATCATGCTGTGACACGCTCCAACTTCACCAAGTTTCAAGTGAAAATGCCCCATGTGGGTCAAATTAGAAACCGATTAAATGTGTTTCGTTAATCCTTAAAGCACAAAACTAAAAATAACCCTATTAATTTACAAGAACAATTCTTGACACAAAATGATGGGTAATAATAATTATTATTTTCAGATCACACAAAACTCACACACCAGCTACCAATTTTGTAGAAATGCCATCAGATCATTGGGATCGGAAGCAGCATCAACAGAAAGTCCAGTAATTTCCTGAAAACATCAATGAAACAAGAAAAATCCATTTTGTTTAACAGTATGGTGTAGATTGTCATAATAATAACTGTTATTTTCACTTGACGAATTTCAGTGTTTATACGTTTCAGTTGCCAAGACATACAGATTCCATTCTCACTGATATTTTTGTTGTTTAGACTTTAATACCTTAAGTTATGGTTTGAGGATTAATATGACAACTCAGTTAAATCCCTTTGAGCCGGCAATTACTTAAGTCTCTCTCCACTGAAAATAATTCTACTGGGAATTATATAAATATAAGAAAAATATGGACAAGTGATGGCCTTTTGAGAGAAAAGAGGTGAGGTTCATTTGGATTTCGAAGAACATCATTTTCCAAAAATAATGCATAAGAGATCATACTTACATTTTCATTAGCTGATGAACCCTTGGACTCTTGTGATTCTGCAGCAGTTTCCTCCATCTGAGGTATAGGGTCATTCAGCAATGGTGACATGAAACTGGTTTTAGTTTCTTGACGAGGTGTTTCAGAGGTGAGATTCATTTTTGTTGCACCTTGTTTTGGCGGTGTGCCCAACGACGCAAGACTTGATTTGCTGCCTTTTGGAGGAGTTGCGGTCGCAAGGCTTGATTTGCTACCTTTAGGAGGGGTCGTTGATAATAGGCTTGATTTACTTCCTTTTGGGGGCGTGGTTGATATTAGACTTGCTTTGCTTCCTTTAGGAGGTGTAGTGGATACAAGACTAGCCTTGCTCCCTTTAGGCGCTGAAGACAATGATGACAAACTTGCTTTACTTCCCTGAGCACTATTGGTGACACTGTGCTTTGCACCATCAAACGTAAATTCTTTTCTTGATAATGGCTCTGATCCAGGTATGCTCCCACTATGACTTGTACCTTTAGATCTTGTTTCAAGCTCATTGTAGAGTGCTTGTCTTTTAAACTCAGCAGTAGACATTGTATTGATTTCTGTACGATCAGATTCTAAAGCCAACTTCAATCTTTCTTCAAGTTCTCCTTTTTCCAACAAAGACAGGTCTTGTTGACTCTGATAGCGTTAGAAAATATAATTTCAAAATTAGAAAAATAAGGAACCTGTGGTAATTATGTAGATATTGATGGCATTTAACCATTGACTCTCAGGAGTGAGATTTTACTCTGTCTGACGCCAGACGATTTTACTCGTCATGGATATTTCAAACTGCACGCAAACACTCAGGGTTTCTAAATAACCGAGGAGAAAGTGCTGGCTTTGTAATCATTATGGCATTTGCAAATGAATGGACACTCCAGCCTTCTTGTATAAGGAAGACATTTACCATTTCCCCCATCTGAGAACCCCAACCCACCCTATTTGCCAAAGAGAAGGGAATGGAGTTCTCTGTGTAGTGGTCTGTCCTCTGTGTTGTTTCATGGTTGGGAAGATACAGAGTATCCACTTCCAAGGTGATACTAGCTACTAAACAATATGAGAGTAAACAAAGCTGTAAAATGAAGTATGACATAAATAATAATAATAATAATAATAATAATAATAATAAACATTTATAACGCACCAAAAACTATAAAATATTCTGCCTTGATATGTAATAGATAAAATATGAGCGGGAGACCTTTACAGGCATTTAAAATGGTTGGACGCGAATATTTTATCTTACTTGTGAAATGAAACAATAGAATGTGTTTGTCATGTTAATCACGCGGGTGTGGAGCTGTCCCATAGGAGTTTGCAAATACTCAGCACTGAATTAGGCAATTCATTTTCAAAGAGCTTTTGTAGTAGAAACATGGCTGGTCGGTTTAGCTCTCCAAAGGGTAAAAAAAAAGAAGAGACCAGCAACACAATACAACAATAAATGGTGCAGAAAAGTCTTGGAGGAATGGCAGCGATGACGGCAAAATACATGTGCAATGTCAGAACTTGTTGCAGTGGCCCGTCTCTAATGTGAAGATGTTCAAAATCTGACCGTTTCACTAGAGCACATGTCACCAAATACATTATATTTTTGGTTGAGCAAGTTCGTTTGTGAAGTGGCCAATCAAAATGGAGAGCGTTATCCACCCAATTCGCTTTATTTATTAATTTGTGCGGTTACCTAACTGTCATTTGTGTGAGACTGGAGGAGAGGATGCATTAAATGTTCTCAACAAATTTGACAAGAGACAAGTAAATTGTTATGTAATAGTTGTGATTGAAATGTCAAACTTGCAAAAATTAAAAAAAAGAATCATGTTAATTTAACCTAAAGTAAACTATTTAAAAACTAGTATAAAACAAAGTATCGGGTAGCGAACAAGGAAGTGAAACATCCAGGAAGAGCAGACAAATGGAAGCACATGGAGAACCTTACATCCTTGGCCGAGGAAGCAGCAGCACCCAATGACCAAGGAACAGTGTATAAGATTACCAAGGTCATAACAGGTAAATGGCACACAACCAACATGCTTGTAAAGGAAAAGAACAGTACCTTATTGACATCAGAGGGAGAGCAGGAAAGGCTCTGGACGGAGCACTTTAGAGAGGTTTTGAACAGACCACCACCATCATAAGTGCTAAACATCCAGGAAGCCGCAACCGACTTTGACATAAGCACAGATGTTCCAACTAGGAGGGAAATCACCCAAGCCGTAAATTCCCTGAAGAATGGAAAAGCTCCTGGCCATAATAATTTAAATGCTGGACTGTTTAAAGCAGATCCTGAACCTGCTGCAACCATTCTGACCCCCTTATTTATAAAGATCTGGGAGCAGGAAGAAATTCAGTCAGACTGGAGTAGAGGAGTGATAATTAAGATACCAAAGAAGGGGTCTCTAAGTGATTGTAACAACTGGTGTGGAATTACCCTTCTGTGTGTGCCAAGTAAAATCTTTTGCAAAGTCATTATACAACACATCACTCAAGCTGTGGTTGACATTCTGCGAAACGAACAAGCTGGATTTTGCAAGAGGCAAGGATGTTGGGATCAAATTTTCACACTACGGAATATACGGTACTTGAGCAATGTACCGAGTGGAACAGGCAGTTGTATGTAAATTTCATTGACTATGAGAAAGCGTTTGACAGTATCCATGTAGGGATAGTCTTTAGCAGATTCTAAGAGTATATGGCATTCCACAAAGCATTGTCAATATCATCAAATGCTTCTACTCGAACTTCACATGTTGCGTCAGACATGGGATCTAAGTTTTGAAGTTAAAACAGGGATATGTCATGTCGTCTGTGTTATTCAATATTGATATTGATTGGGCGCTTCGTCGCACAGTAGAAGATCAGCGAAGAGGCATAAGATGGACCCCTTTTTCTACACTAAAGGACCTCAACTTTGCAGACGATCTAGCCCTATTATCCCACACTTGGCAGCACCATCCAGGAGAAGACAGACTGGCTCAGCATATTCAGCAACCAGGTCGGCTTGACAATTAGCTTGAAGAAGATGGAAGCCATGTGTTTTAATGTCCCTTTCCTAACAGAGATCAGGGTAAAAGGAAAGGGCATTCTGTACACCGACAAGTTCACATACCTTGGAAGTGTGCTTTGCCAGGATAGTGGCACTGGCCTGGACATACAAAACAGGCTGAATAAAGTGAGAAATACCTTAAAGTTTATGGGTTTAAGATCAGTGTGGAGGTCTGCAAGCTATAGCCCAAAGATGAAGCTTAGAATCTATCAGAGCTGCGTGATGTCGACTCTTCTTTACAGCTCGGAGTGCTGGCGAATGATGGAGCACGACCTTTCAAGACTAGCGTCTTTCCACACAGCTAGCCTCAGGAAGATTCTGAGAATCTTCTGGCCCCGGAAAATATCCAATGATGAGCTACTGAAGCAAACCAATCAGGAGGATATTCGTACCCTTGTCACCAGGAAAAGATGGAGAAGGATCGGGCATGTGCTGCGGAAGGGCAATAACAACATAGCCAGAATTGCAATGCGCTGGCAGAGCAGAGCAGAGCAGAGCAGAGCAGAGCAGAGGGTGCCCAAAAACAACCTGGTGCAGAACTGTAGAAAAGGGTCTAAGGGAGTTCAATTACAGCTGGAGCACTATTGAAAAACTGGCTAAAGATAGGCAGCATTGGAAAGATTTCATTGCTGCCCTATATGCCAAATAGGCATGATGGGCAGTAAGTAAGTAAGTACTGTATAAAACAATTAATGTTCATGTAATTGTTTGAAAATTTTATAATTATTCAAAAAAATGATATCAGTAATATCATAAAAGAAGACTTAAAGCAATTCTAACTAAATGCCATAGTTTTGAGCTCTTTTTTTTTTATTTCTCTAAATTAGTTTGTTTCCTTATGTGCAATGGAATACTGTTCCATAGTGTTGGGCCAGCTTCAATTAACTCTTTCATCCCTGAACCGGCCATACCTAGTACTTTACTCTGTCTAACGCCAGATGATTTTTCATGTCAATGAGGAACCCCCAGAAGTCAAGGGGTTAAAGAAAGCTCTGTCACCAACCGTCTTACAATTAGTTCTCGCAACTACTAAAAGTGAATCATCAGAGTTTCTCAAGAAGTAATTTTAAGGACCCTCAGATTTGGATCCCAGCAGATGTGATAAGTAAGGAGGCCTTATACCAGAAAGATGATTTTGAAAATAACTCTATATTTCACAGACAACCAATGTAACTCTTTTAAAACTGGTGTTACACATGACTATACTTTGCTACTTCGCAGACAATACGATAATCGAGGTGACATGTTACTAAGGCATGGACCAAAGTCTTGGTGGCACCCTCAGTTAAAAATTTCCTTATTTGTCTAATGTTTTACAGGCTATAAAAATGCTCTACTGCAAACTTTACTGTTGTGTTCACTCATTGACAGATGATGATCAAACCAGTCACCAAGATTACGTATGATTCAACAGGGTTGATCACTGCATCACCAACTGTAATACAGTTGAATCTCCATTATCTGGACCTCAATTATCCCGGTATTTGACTATCTGGACTTGCTCCTCTGGTCCCAGTTTTTCATACATATTAATTAGTCACATTTTATGATCTGCAGCAAACCATAATATTTCCTCCAAACTATGAGATGAAAGTCCAGTTCGAATTGAATCTTTTTCACTTTAAAACAAAAATCTTTACTCGTTTCATGCTCACACACACCATAAACTAATACAGTGCATTTCACTGAGCTCTGATTGGCTCAGATTTGCTCTGTTGCTAAGTGAAATGCTATGCTCCATTAGCTCAATCAGCGTGCTTTGAAGAACACGAGGTACATTCACGTCAAAACAAATTCATTATGTCCACAAAATGTAAGCGATCCATTCTTTCCATAAAAGATAAACAGTCAATTATTTTGCAATTAGAAAAAGGAACCAATAAATTAATAATTTTGTAAACTGAGTATGGTGTTTAAGCCAGCGGCAGATCTCTGATGTCCGCAAAAACAAGGATAAATTCATGAAGTTCGCCAACAACTGGTCACAACTTGGAGAGCGATGAAGGACTAAAAACTAACATAATCATTGAAAGTGGCCCATTGAACAGCTTGATACAGCCCTCTACAAACCAAAGCTGTTGAATGTTTCAAGAAGTGTTTGACATGGATGGAAAGACACTCGTCTGACAATGTTGACAATATTACATTTATGCAGCTTCAAGGAATGATGGAATTCACTATGCACACACCCTTCAGCAGCTCGACCAATGTAAAAACGTTTTTGGATTACTTTAATTGCAAAGGCTTGTAGCAATTGATTTTTGGGCAACTGTTTATGGTTTTTCCCACAGCAATTTGTAAATTATTGCGTTTTATTCACGCATGATTAAATGTTACTCTTCTCTAACTTATTCAGTGTTGTTTTTGGCTCATTAATAAATTATTCATATTTTCGATTATCTGGACTTTCGATTATCCAGTCTAATAAGTCCAGTTCGCTCAACTTTACTTCAGCTTCAAACTTCCCAACTACTGGTAAGGGCTCGGTAGACCTATATCCATAAATCTCCTTTGAGGTAGGTAAACGGTGAACATTTTCCAGCTGATTGAATGAACATGAGTCAATGGAATTCACTCCTGCTCCAGAGACGATTAAACATTTCACTGTCTTATCCCCAATGATAACTTCAGTTAGTGGTTGCACCTTTCACACACAGAATGAAGAGTGATACGGTAGGTGTATTGTTCATTGGTGGACTCATCGCCATCCCTTTCATCCACTGTATTAACTTTCTTGGAAGTTGCTTCTACATACCCTTGTAAAATGTCCTTTCTTGTGACAGTGCTTGCAGGTTTCATTCAGTGGTGGGCAAAGTCATCCTTTGTGAGGGTAATTTTCTCCACACCTGTAACATTTCTTGCTTTCAAGCGATTGCTTTCCTTCGTTGACTGTTTGAGCGTCCAATATTTTGGCTATTAACTTCTCATGTTCTTCGGACATTTCTAGACCCCGGCCATAGTCGAGTAGAACTTTAAGATTCATGTCGTCTCAAAGAGCTCTGCAACTTAATCGTGAGGATAAGCAGGACACGACTATGTGTGACTTGATTTCTTCATCTTCATTAGCAAACTTGCATGTTTGAGCCAGGTGTCTGAGCCTTGTGCATGCAATAAGAGTCATTGACAAGTGACTCACCGGAATTCTGAGTAGCATTTCTGAACATAGGTCATGTTTACTTTTGGCTGAAAGTAAGCATCCAGAGCTGCTACAGCTTCCTCATACTCTTTCTCTTCCCCTTGATCTGGAAGTGTTTTGAATATGTCGCTGACTTCTTCACCAGCAGAGTATAAGAGAAGCACTCGTTTGCGTGTCGGATCTTTCACATTGTGGGAAGCGAGGTACATTTGAAAGCGTTTCTGCCATTTCTTCCAACGTAAGCCGACTGAAGCATCGTCTTCGTGTATGGAGAACGAAGCAAATGGAGATATGATGTTCACCATTTCGCTTCTTTCCAATGTGGTCGATCCAAAGTATCTGTAAAATGAGCTGTAATAGTAGGCGAGTTTGCTTGAGTTATCCTCGCTGGCAGTTATAGAGTTCGTGATTATAAAGATTTGCTTTTTATTCTCCAACACAGTACTCTTTTTTTACACTCTTCCGATTCCTTCTCCCTCGCATGCTCGTCACACAATACAATGACATTACATTTACAAGTGCAGCTGGGAAGTTGAACCACGGACTACCAAGATCAAATTCAGCAAGAGGTCAGAGCGGGTCTTGAACCTGGGATCTCAAGGCAAGCGCCCTAACCACTGAGCCACACTGCCTCCTGTATGGACATCAGTATAAGTGTAGATGTTGAGCAAAAGTTGAGCGACAACCTTGAAAAGTGCAGAAGCATAAAGCAAAAACAACACAGGTCCCAGACAACTGCCCTGGGGCACTCCAGAATCTAAGTGGAAATATTTAGACAGGTGCACACGCTGTTTCAAACAGCAAATACAATGTACATGTATAACAGGGCCTTAATAAATCAAAGTGAGGACAACCATTGGCTACAAGTAGGAATTAGGATTATGGACCAGTTGCAACTTGAAGCGGGCATTCATGTGCGAAATTCAGCTTTCTGACCACCAGGTCACATCCTCAAAGTGACACAACAGCAGAAAAGCAATAAAAATGAAAAAGTCTTGCAAACAGTTTCTCAAGTTTCTCAGTTTCAAGGCATTGAGGAGCTGCTTTAGTACACGTACACAGATACCCTGCGAGCAGTTGGTGTACGCTTCCCGAGAGAGAAACCACTGGGAGCAACCGTTTGATTTTCCATTGCGCATGTGCAAAGTATGTCACACCCCACGTGATGTGATGTATTTGACATCACTTCATTACATTTTGCAGTAAATCACTACACAGCAGGCTTGCCCAAATGCAGCAGTTGCGTAGCTGAACGCACGCGCAAGTGCCAAAACAAGTTTTCTAACTCATTTTACCATTTCAAACTTAATTTATTCGTCCTTGGTGCTGAACGGTGGCTCACTCAAAGAAACTAACGGTTGCTCGCAGTGGTTTCTCTTTCAGGAAGCGTAGGAGAAACCAACTGCTCACACAGTAGTACATAGATTGCTCTGATTGTGTAAAAATAAGCACTCACTTTGGTTTCCCAAGACCATGGAGCAGAAAACTGGTCTTTTGAATGCATCTCCTAAAAGAAATGAAAATTTAAAAAAGCACAATGTGCAAAGATTAAAACAAAAGAATCTAACTTTATGCTGCCTCTTCATTCCTCAACATCTGCATGTTTTCATCATCTCTGTGCCACACCCAAACAATGGCATTGACGCTTTCAAACAACTTCTCTACATCGCTTTAATTTTCACAAGCAAATTTCTAGTTGCCAGTGACGAAAAAGACGAATTCAAAATCAGAATTCAATTTTAAACTATTTTCTTTGTGTCATGAACCCTTTAAACTGCCCAGAAACTATTATTAAATCCCCACAGTATTGTTGGAATCTCACCGAGACAGATGCGACGCTATCTCGAGGGTTGAAACTGTTTTCGGAACCCGAAATTCCGTGGGCCAACCTCAGCACTGGAAACCAAACAGGCTTTCTTGTCGAGAAAGTATCATCTACGTAATAATGTTTTTTAACTTTGGGGCCAAGCATTCGATCATCTATGAGCTTGTCTTGCTCTTCAGGGCTTAGTTGATCCCATTTGCTGCCACATTCGGCGATGACCTCTCTTTGTTCGGTGATAATTCTTCGACTCATATGATTCAGTGACTCAAAATACGACATAACGTACTCGTTCATGTCTTTAACTTCGGTGACATACTTGTTTTTTGGCTCAAAAGAAAGCCTTAGCCTTTCTATCTTAGATTCAATCGGTAAATCGACAGAGCTTGAATCCTCCATGTCGTCGAAGTTTTCAGCAAAAGCTTTTTCAATGGCAGCAGTCACTTCCGCTTCCGAAATGATGGTCGCCATGTTTACTCTAGTTCCACTCATTGTTGTAACAGGTATCCTGATTGGTCAAGTATAAAATGTGACCAATCACAGGGCATATTATTATTGTACTTCTTTAGTTGTTTGGTGTCCTCTCTTCGGGAGCTTATTTTGCACGCGATACCACGGAATGTTGAAGCTACATTCCTTGTAGCACGACGTTGTTTCTTATTATGGATTTATGGACTTTGTTGTGCAAATGTGATCTTTAAAAGATGAGAAAAAATGGTGACATTGTTGTGGAGAATCCCCACAAGAACCAAACTTCCGGGTGCAAACTTGTTCTTGCTTCGATCTTGTTCGCTGCAGTTGCAGTTGCTGTCGACCGTCTTGTTTTGTCTCCAGCGTTTTTAAACATGTCAAACCAAAAAGAAACCGACGAGGGAGGTGTGCAATACGTGCAAAACGATGCAGTGGACGAAGATATCTTGAGTTTGTTTGTAACTTACGACGAAGATTTAGATGGTGTTATTGACCTCGCAGAATTTGTCAAAGTTGGAAACAAAATTTTGAATCGAAAAGTAAGTATATTTTGTCTCTTGTTTCCAAAGTGTGCCACCTTATGTATGTGTGGTGCGTAGATGTAGGGATCCGTAAAGTTTTTAGGCAACGGATACACACAGATTCCGGAAAGTTCAGTATTTATACTGTGTTAAGTCTCTCTGCAGCTCCTGTATCCTGGCTGGTGGGTTCTGAGTTTCAGCAGTAGGGTCTAGGGTTAGGGTTATGACTATTTAGGTCGAATTTCTTTTAGAATTTCAGAATATAGGGTACCATCCGTCGTGATAACTTAACTAGAGCGACGTAAATGCGGGAATAAGCTCAATGTTAAAGAAATCGACAAATATTCCCGAAATTCAAGACGCGGAAGCCGTTATATTCACCCAAAAGCCATTGCAGTCATTGTTTTTTTTTTTTTTCAAATGACACCTTATCCAAATGCATGATGTGATTGGCTGAATGAACTTAGACGAATCACATGGGAATCAACATGTCAGCTATCAGGGTAATTTATGATGACGATGATGATGATGATGATGATGATGAACTTTATTCATGTGTCGATGTATTTAGCTGACGCTAATTGGGGACACAACATAAAGATAAAATAAATAATGAATACTGTGATAACTAATAAATAAGAAATAAGCTATAAATTATATATACATTTACAATATGCTAAAATAATCAAAATAATTCTAACAACACAAAAGTTAGTCACAGTGTGCAATGACGTTTGGGCAAATGTGGGCCTTTAATAGATGAACATGTTCATTACAAGAGAAATATTACTGGCCCCAGTTGTTCAAACGATGGATAGCACTATCTGCCACATAAATCAGTATCCAGTGAATAAGTCATAGCGAAACCAATTGCGCTATCAATGGATAGTGATTTATCTGGTTGATAGCCGCGTTATCCACCTTTTGAACAACTGCGGGGGCCAGGTGTCTATGTTGTAGTTCAATTTGCACTTTGGTACAATTTGTTTTTGAACTGGTACAGAAGAAATTGTCCCTTGGCTATCTTGATCTGCTCTGTGCTATTGAGTCACAACGGCTGCCTTGGGAGAGGAATGGAGGGGGGGGGGGGGGGGAGAGCAGGGCTTAGGAGTTTTTTCCTTACAGCAAGGACAAGATTGTCTTCTCTAACTTATACATTGTTTGGCTATGTACATTTCTGATGACTCTGTAAAAGGTTGAAATAATCTGATCCATCAAATCTTGATACATACAGACAAGACATTAATAGATTAGAAGAGTAATCAGTTTGAATGCTTCAAAGTAATAATTTGCACCACTGACAACAAAACAACACATTAAAACAAGCTACATGTAAATCTCAATTCAACCTTATATCCATTTTACTTAGTGAATATACTTGTTACTTGTTCTGCATATAATACAAAAAGTTACGTAACATAGAATGTAATTTATATAGAAAGGTTGACAGGTCATGAGGCATTCTAAATTTCTCCATTCCAAGAACATTAGGAAATTCACATTATTTTTGTAAATTGTAAGAGGTCTCATTGTAACTTAGTTTAGTTTCCCATAATTTAATTTATGATTTTCAGGTAGCAGATGACCATCTCCAGGACAAAGCCATCAAAAATGTTGTAAAAGACCTGTTAGATGACGAGGATGAAAAACTGACAATCGTGTCTCATTTTACTCCTCTGATTTTATCCACGATGAAAAAGTATTCTGATGACCAGGATTCTGAATACTTTGGTGTAAGTTGTCCAAATTTGGAGAGAGTTGTGAGGGATGCTTAATTTTCCTTCTTTGACTACTTGAGTATCTGGTTTTAACAATAATACTCGAAAAGAGTGGATAGACCAAAAATGATTTTATTTGCAGAATTAAGGTAATATCAAGGTTAAAGTGCGTCAATGTTCAGGGATCCACTGTGATTGGCTAGGCTGTAGTGGTGTGTGTCTGCCTAATAATCTTGTGTTTATAAGTAGTGTGTTCAAATTAGGCGAAGCTAAATAAATGAATAAATAAATAAATAGGTGGTCATTAAGGGCTGGGGGCCAAGCATTTTCTCTGCCTCCCTAAAGTTTCACCCCACTTACTTAAAGAGAGGAACAATAGATTTGACACAATAAATTCACTATTTCCCAACCAGCATCTCTAATTTCCCTACCTACTAAAAAAGTGAGTGACAGCCCTGCAGATGTTGGAGCTGCTGCTGTTGCATATGGTACAAAACCTTTACCAATAATCCACTTCAGATCCAGTCATATCATTAGAACAACCGAAAGGCAAACTAAAATGTGAGTATACTGTAAAATGTTCTTAGATTAATTTTCCAAAACCAAACAGTGCAGTATTTTCTCTTTTTTCTAACCCTAGATAGATACATAACTTGTACAGTGGTACCTTCTTGTTTTGGTATGGGCATTGTTTTAGAAAATTACAACATCTCAAAGATTTGTTGTGTTAAGTTTCATTTATTCCTTTTTTGCTATCAGGAAAATGAAAAACAAATGGAAGGGCTTGCGTCATGGACAAAAGCCAGTGTTCCTATAGCAACCTTCTCAATGAAGGAATTTGAAGCCTTTTTGCCTGTACCAGATCAATCCCTTAAACTATCATTGGCACAACCATGGTACATTGTAGAGTCCAGATTCGAGAAGTACGGTAGGTATACCTTTCTGGTGTTTTCCTTTTCAAAATAGTGGGAGGTAGTGAAAGTCACTGTGAGTGGGAATTTATGAAAACATTTTTACTACAACTTGAAAGCCTCACCTATCCATAATCCTGGACAAATGGAGTACAGACTTCTTCCAGTTGTTTGAACTTCTAGACCATAACTTGAGAAGTAGGTCCACAATCACCCCTCTGCCCCCACCCCACCCAGAACAATGTTGATCGAGGGGGGAGGGGTGGGGAGACCAGATGGAAAAAATCTCCAGATTTTAGATCTCCATAGGTTGGCATCTCTAGAGTTGCAGTCTCTTCTGGTTTTTCCCCTCATGCACTCACAATATCTGTAATTTTCATGATGATTTTTATGGTCTTTAACCTGACATAGGCTTTCTTTGGAGCATAATTATATAACTCCATAATCATCTCGGGTGTTATTGTCCAATGTTACCTATGTATCTATTTTTTAGGTCCTGGTTTGACCAGCAATAGATATTATCCTCCAGTTGTAAAAGGGAGACTGGCCATTATCTACAGACTCTTGGCAATGTTTCATCCACGGCCATTTTTACTGACCAGGTTCAACCCGCAAGGATCTGTGGCTTGTGTCAGAGCTGAAAACAAAGATTACATAGATGTTGTATTCAGGTTTGTGTTTTAAATTAGCACTCAGTTGTTAGGATAGGGAAAGTTGGATTCAAACCTAGCATTGTAAAAAAGAAGCTGTGTCCCCTAAACTTTGCTCTTTAAATTATAAACTTTAAGATAAACTGCTGGGTTGACCCGAACCTAAACATAACACTAAACTTTATCCCATCTTCCTAAGCCAAATGTTTCAAACGATATACCGGTATGGGGAATCTGAAATAGGCCCAACTCTCCCCTTGTGATGAGTACAATTTAAAACTGGCATTAGAAGCAAGTCAGTAACAGCTACATTTAAATGTGGCACCTTATTGGGCATGTAAATAATTTCATCAAGGGTAAGTTAATTTGGTCAGGGTGAGAGGGTGTCTCTTGATGCTTTAAAGCATGTACTGTACATGTACCTCACCACAAATTTGATACACCTCTGGCTAAACGATTAAACCTACAGGAACTGGAGAATAAGAAAGAAATCATCCTTATTGAACATTTGATTATTTTGACAGGATTCATGCTGAATATCAGTTAAATGAGCCTCCATTGTTGCCATTTTGGTTCACACCAGGACAGTTTTTGGGAAACATTGTTATCAAGAAAGATGGCAGCTTTGTTAGTTCTTTCCATTTAGCTGTGCCAAACAACAGAAGTCTTAATGTGGGTAAGGAATGAGATGCAAATTCATCATCATCATCATTATCAATATTAACGTTTTGCATTTTGGAGAAACATTATAAACCCACTGACGCCTCAAACGCCCTAGGACGCCCCCAGTTGACAAGTGAAATCGTCAACCTACACGTACATTGTACCTCAACACAATCCCAGAAAGTAAAACCACTCTAGGAGAAGCATCGAGCAAAACAATTTGAGGAATTTGGGGTAATAATATTTCCGTTTGTGGACCTACAGTAATATTAATTGAAAGCATAAAATATAATATAATAATATACATAAATAATACATAATATTATGGTGATTATTACTATAATGTGTATTAAAAGGTCTAGATAGCAGCAACAATATAGATAGTCGTATAAACATAACAACTTTCTTTAATTTTCCAGACATGTTTCGACGGTACATCCGTCATCTTCAGTGTTACATATTTTGAAATCGCCGTTGAATTTAAAGCGCGCGCGATCTTACAAACTTTGTTACATTGCGTTGTCAATATTGTGTATTAAATCAAAACAGAACAAAACAAAAATTTAAATGAGTGACGCTTAGTTCCTTACAGGGAGAGAGTCAGGTTAATGTGTTTCACCTGCTGGTTGAGATCGGGCTTCTCCCATTTTATATACATGGATTCCTTAAGCTGAAAGATGCTGTCCCTGTAGGGCCTCGCACGCGTGTGGTCTATAAGTTTTCGTGTGCAAGTTGTAATGCTTGTTATGTTGGTGAAACCAGCCGACACCTCTCCACATGAGTGCGCGAGCACTTACTTTCAGACAGATCTTCAAACTTTTTAAACATTTGCAGAGTTCAGAGTTTTGTAAGGCATCCTGCACACTGGATTGCTTCGAGATCCTGGACTCTGCAGCCATTAAGTACCAAGTGAAGCTTAAGGAATCCATGTATATAAAATGGGAGAAGTCAGATCTCAACCAGTAGGTGAAACACATTAACCTGACTCTCTCCCTGTAAGGAACTAAGCGTCACTCATTTGAATTTTTGTTTTGTTCTGTTTTGATTTAATACGCAATATTGACAACGCAATGTAACGAAGTTTGTAAGATCGCGTGCGCTTTAAATTCAACGGCAATTTCAAAATGTGTAACACTGAAGATGACGGATGTACTGTCGAAACATGTCTGGAAAATTAAAGAAAGTTGTTATGTTTATACGACTATCTATAATGTGTATTAAGTATTGATGAGTCAATGAGTTAGTGCAGTTACCCTAACCTATAAAATGAAAGCTAAGATTTCAGAGAGTCCCGAGGCCTAATCACTGAAACGAGGACTAAGTTAGGCTTAATCAATAAATTATTGCTGTATTGACTGTGAGTCTTATTGACTCATATATGACTCATGACTCATTGACTCATAAAACAGGTATCCTCTCAACAAGGGTGAAAAGAAGAGGTGAAATCACTGCCGACTACCAGAATTGAAAAAGTGACAGAACATAAAATCTTTATAGCTTACAGCAGAACATTGGTCTAGAGATGCTTTTATTCCAGAGATTTAGTGACTTCACCTAAGGAATGAGCGCCAGCGGTTATTGTTACCCGCGCATGTGTATTACGGGCGTCCCCTCGTGGCGTATGTTTTGTTTTTGGGTTCGCCATCGAGTAGCGACCTTGTTGTACTTAGTAAAGTGTTTGTTGTTCGCTATTATCGTGTCGGCTGTCTTTATTACTGGCGTGGTGGCAGCGGCTCTTACCCTCGTCTCGTACTAAGAGAAAGCCAGCCCATAACGGATCGTCGACCGATTCCCAAACGAAGAACTAGTGAAACAGCTTAGCCGATAGCCGTGTCAACAACACTCACGAAGATCACAGCTAAGTACACATTTCGTCTTTAGTTTATTCAGCCAAGAGTACAAAATGAATCCAAGAGCACCCAAGCAGTGGTCCCTCACCAAACTGGAAACGATAACGTCATTTGAAGCCTGGAGACAAAATCGTCAATACATTCTTTCCCTCGATCGTAATTTTGCTTGCTTTCTCGCCAATGGCGCGACATGGTTGAAAAAATCCCCTGGCAGCCCTCTTCGTGGCCTCCAGGACGATCCCGAAACCGTGCCTCCAGCTTCCCGCAGAACAGCCCAACAAAAGTGTACTCATCTTGAATTAATGCTCAGCCAAATTGCGAACTATTGTCCAATAA
>NC_090894.1:17361839-17396839 GCF_036669925.1 Montipora capricornis | reverse complement strand
TGTTCTGTTGTTTCGTTGATTGTGTTTCATTGGCCCTGAAAAGCCCCTATGGGGAGCGGTCAATTAAGAATGTATGTATGTATGTATGTATTCATTTCCTGTTATACTTTCACACATTAGTTGTCTTTCCTTCGAGAAGAAGAAGAAGTTGCGCCAGCGGTTATTGTCCGGTTTTGTTGGTTTTGTTTTTGGGTTCGCCATCAAGTAGCGACCTTGTTGTACTTAGTAAAGTGTTTGTTGTTCGCTATTATCGTGTCGGCTGTCTTTATTACTGGTGGAGGAGGTTAAATGTAATTCCTTGTGAGGAAGACTTAGAGTCTGATTATCTTGTTCTTATAGACTGCTATTCTCACTATAGCAATGAAATGATTGTTGTGTATACTTTCCACCATTTTCTAGACATGGAGTGGTTGGTTCAGCATGAAGTGAGGAGTGACTCTGATACTGAAGGCAGAACAGAAAATATGGAAGTTGATATTGGTGGGTGGAGATTGCATTAAAATTCATTACCAGTAGTTTTGAAATGCTGACAAAAAAATACTGAAATGGTCTGTGGACCAGTGACGTGGAAGTTAATAAAAGGGTGAGCTGACACAGAACTTCAATTGCATGGCTTGAGTTTGAACATTTTGAACATTTGCTAATACTCTATACGTGTACCATGACTGTGTGACATTGGCAGGTTTAAAACACAAATCACTTGTTACAGGTCATTCCTTTACATTTATCGAAGCAACCTTCAAATTACTGTAGCTAACCTTTGGCCAAACATCATCTTTAGGCCTAATGATGCCTAAGTTTAGCATTAGTTAAGGTTTTGTAACGAGTGACGTGCACTTTAAACCTGTCAGTGTGATATATCCTTTTTGTAAAAACAGCTTGTGTGATGTCATAATTATTAGGTTATGTAACCCATCTTGTTTAAAAAAAATTAAGTCACAAAAAAATTACAGGTGAGTTTCCTTTTGTCTATTTTTCAAAATAAATTATTATCAGAAAAGGAGACACAAAGAGTCAGTATATATTAAGTGGTCACTGCACTTACTTGCTTTAAGTCCTACCTTCTTAAATTTATGACGGTCACCATTATTTTTGCTTTTAATCATTTTTGCTTATTTTAGGATTTCTACCACAGTTGGAGCTTCAGAGTAAAACTCCTCCGTCTGTTAGTAACATCAAGTGGGATAAGGAGATATCATTTGATGATGCTCACAAAGCATTGGAAGAAAAATTCTATGGCTTCAGGAAGGTAATGCCTTTGACTCGTAAATTAATGAGATAATTTTAAGTGTACACATGTACATACACATTTTCTCTAGGGGCAGATCTACATGTAGGGGGAGGGTGCAGGGGGTGTGCATCGCCCCTCCCCTGAAATGACTTGCGGCTTTATAATACAACTGTTATTTCTGCCAAAAAAAAAAACATCACCTTTCATAGTGGTGCACCCCCTCCTAAGACAGAGACCGTGCAGGGGGTGGAGCTAAACCCCCCCCCCCCCCCCCCACTTTTTTGGCTGATTAAATCACTATTTTTTTTTTACTTTAGTAAACCAGGTCAGTCTTTTACAAACGAAGTACATTAAATTAGTTCTCTCTTGTATTACAGTCATATACAGTGAACATATCACAGTCTTTTAAAAAGGCTTGCATCCTTGTAAAACCCTTTGAAACTCATGATTGATAAAATTAACACAAAGAAAAAGAAAAATTTAACAGTGTAGAAAGCATGGCCGAAGAACAATTTTTGTCAGGCAAACCACTTTTATTGAAGTAAAATATCATTTTTACTGTCTCATCAACCTTCCATTTAAAAATAAGCTTTGCCCTCAAGAGCTTTTAAATGGTATTTTACTCGTAAAGACATGATATCAGATATCAGGAACTTGTTTGTAGTTTCGATAAATCACACTGACTCTACTTGAAAGAGAAAGGACTATGTTTCCTCAATTTGCACTGTTCCAGGTCCCTTATGTGCCTTTTAAAGATGCGATTAGTCAAGCAAAAATGGAAAATAAACTTATTCATCACATTCTGCTGTGGGGAGCACTTGATGATCAATCATGCTGAGGTAGGATTGCTATGTGTACATGTAACTGAGTGTTCCTTTCACTTTGGCTTCGCTTGTCTGAACTTTTATCTGATCAAGTTTATGACAAGAATGCTTTTGTGTATACAATTTTTTTATCTCTTGGATGTCGAATAGTACAAGCTTGTGCCACAATACTGCGAAGACTTCTGCTTGGTTGGGAGGGTGCAAAGGACTGTTTACAATTTTGGTTACATTTTCCTTTGTATTTCAGGTTCAGGGCGAACTCTTCGGGATGGACCCTTGGAGAGTTTGCCCATTGTCCGTCTGTTGACAGAGAAATTTATTAGCAGCTGGAGTCTAGTAAAAGAGCTGAAGGTACATACATGTGATATTAATTTTCTGTGGCATGCTGAAGGGAGGGTAATTAAGTGGAGAGAATGCTAGATGACAACCCTTAGCTTCAAGACCTACTTTGCATTTTACTGTCACAATTACAGGATATAGCTACCAATGCCACTGAAGACAGCATCTCAGATGCAGCCAAGGCTCACTTGGATAGTTACAGGTGTGTTGGACTAGGACTGTCTTAAAATGCAGACCACAAAACGGTACCTTTTTATCAAGTATTCAAATGAAAGGGTGACAAGAATGAGAAACCAGTTCCTAAACATATGAAATTTAATACAAAGTTGCAAGCTATTAAAAATGTACAATGTATATTAATATTATTTTTGTAGTTTTTCTTTACCCTTACATTAAGTTGTATAACTTTTATCGAAGTTCTTTTAACTATCTAATAAGTCAAGTGAAGCTATGATCCTCGCAGTTATGACAGCAATTTTTGCAGTTGCGTAAAGAAGCCTGAAAAATTCAGGACTTCAACGGGGTTTGAACCCGTGACCTCGTGATACTGGTGCGATCGCAATACCGGTGCGGTATCTAATAAGTATCATTTCAAGATGCAGGTGTAACTAGCTTTCTTGTGAAAGAATGAGGGAAAGCTTCCAAAGTCCTTTTTTTCAAATTAGCAATTTTAATTATAATTACTGGGTTCACACTAGGCACTAAGTCTGTCTTAGCCAAGTCACCCTAAGTCCACTTAAGCGTTCAGAGATATCTAGAAGACAAGTTCTTTCCGTGCAAAGCTGTCATCATTAACAATAAAAATAACAGATAAGGTAAGTAACATCATAAATGTGGTGAGGTAGTCACGATCCATTTTAGCGAAGAAGTTGAGATCAAAATGAGACAGAGAAGCCGTAAAATCGCTGTAATTGCGACTGTTGTCTGTTTATTAAATTTACAAAGGTTGATCAGCCAAATAACCTTACAAAATCTTATGTTCCTTCGTGAAAGAATGATGGAAGATTTTGTCCAAGAGAGTGAAAGCCTGCTTTTTCTGACCGCCCTACGTTTGAGTATTCACCGAAGACGAGGTAATTTTCAGCACATAAGAAGAAGAGCATGGGCCTGGCCAAGACCGCAGAACTGATTTGATGTAATGCTAGCATAACCTCGGCTGAATGTTCTCTGGAAACCAAACTTTCGAATTGAACATGAAACGTTTGACGAGCTTTGCTAAATTCTATCTGATAAAACCCACGATTTTGAAATTTTTTTGCTATCAAGTTTCTTAAGTCAGCCTTAAGTCATGTTTGAAACAGACTTAAGAACTGCTTAGGTCGTTTGAGTTTGCCGACACTAAGACAGAAATCACGCCTCTGTGTTTTAGCAGTTCACACCTGTCATTTTCACTAAGTGGACGTCAGACTTAGTGGTCTAATGTGAACCTGACAAATATTGAATAGCCTTTTTCAATTTTTTTCAACCAAGAGTTTATGTAAATACAATAAAGGGGGGAGTTATTTTCCATCAGAGAGTGGAGTGGTTCTACGTCTCTTAGAAGGGGAAACACATGGGGGGATCTTCCAAGGTTTGCAGGTCAAGGCAGAGGTTGTGAAAAGGAGATAAAATTAAATCTAATCGATCAGTCATGATCAGCAGTTAATAACTATTTGAAGCTCTGATTGTTATGACCAAAGGGGATAATGGTTGAAGCCTTAAAATTTAATTAAATAACAAGTTCTGGTGATTGAAACATATCATTTTGCACAACAATAATCATTTACATGTAATCGTTTCAGGTTTCCTGTAGAGTCATTGGTATCTCTTCCAAACGGAACTGTTTTGTCGAGAATAAATGCCAACGATTTGATAGAAGATAATCCGAAGGAACAGTTAGAGTAAGTTCTTTCATTCAATAAACCATGCTTACAGTACTCAGTGGCTATAATTTATTCATTTACAAACAAACAACAAAAGGAAGTTAAATTTTCTTTACAAATTCATGAGCCTGACAGCCCATCAAAATGTGATAAAATGTCATGTGTATGGGCTTTAAACCCAATAAAACACTTCTCTCTTAGAATTCTTTAATATATAAACAATAGTATTGCGGTCTGGCTTGTTTTTCTTAATTGTTTGCTAATGTCTTACCCTCACATTTTGAACCTTTGTTCAGACTCCCAAGGGAGGGTCTAAAAACACCAACCTTTGGTTACGCCTCATGTTTTTAGACTCGATAAAACAGTGCTGCTCGTTTTTAAACAGTACATAAAAATGATCCAATTTCGTGTGGATTGTTTAGGTATGCCAAGGGTTGCCACAACGTCAGATAAAATTATATATCTGTGCTTAGTGTCTTCAAACACAGTGATCAGTGACATATGGGTATTTATTTACTTCCACAGGTTCCCTTATGAATTTCTTGATGGCCTGAGTGTAAAGTACTACAAGTTTCTTGAAGAAGGTCTCACCAAAGCCAAGGAATTTTAATTATAGGCATTGCATGCTTAATACTCACGTGTAGTCAAAAACTGTTAAAGTGGTACTATGATCAAATAATCATTTTCTATATTTTCTTCAGATTTTGAAAGCATGTTCACTTAACACCTAACTGGCAAAATTTTGAGCTTTGAGTTTTATCCAAAGGCTGTTTATTTTGAGTGTAAGTTCTGGATTTCACGGTCTGCCATTACTCGCATTCAAAACTGACCGATTGGACCTCAGAGGGTTGGATCTAGAGAAAATGACGTCATTTACTCACTAGCTTAAAATTTCAGCATGTAAACGAAATACAATTTATTATATATGCAAAACACAAGTTTAAAAGTCTGAAAGCCCAAAACTCCCATGCTGCATATTAATTCAGCCGCGTACACACACGCATTGCATTCTTAAATTAGCGAGTCTTCAACATCATTTTCTCCTTGACCCAGCTCTCTCAAGATTATAAAGTTAGTAATGGCAGACCAATAAATAAGAAAATTCCAGTTAAAATAAACATGTGTCTTTTTAAAATCAGAACTTAAAACTTGGGTCAGTTTGTTTAGTTAACATAGTTTTGAAAACCAAAGACAAAAAAGAATAATTATTGTTCTTTGGTCGTAGTACCACTGTCTGTCACAATTTAATACAAAGACTAATATATTTTTTCACATATTTTACATCTTTTCCATAATTTAAAACGGATGAGAAAGAGATAATTATAATTAATATATAAATGTATTACATAGTCCAAGTAGACTGCAAAAAGAAAGTTCTTAATAAAAATTTGATAAGAAAAAGCAACAGATATGATTGGAAAAAGAAATAACCATGATAGCTTTATTGAGCGTTAATATCATGTGCAGTAAACCTGTTTTAATAATAATTTTGAACATTTTATGAAAGAGTCCGGTATTTTTATTGCTATTCATGTATGTTGTGGTGTGTTAGTTTTGGTTTAAACGTTTAAAAACCGAATAATTATCAGGGCAAATAATAAGATAATGTGCTATGTAACACTAAGTTTTAAATTATTCAGACATTGAGCTTTTCCCCTTCATTCACCTCAAAATGATAACTACTTGAGAAACACACGCATGTGTGTGCAAGTTGTTGGATGAAATGAGAAAAACAATGAAGAAGCGAAGTACAAGATCGTGATACTGACTTTGTATGCAAGGAATACATTCTGCATGTGTTGTTTTACTTTTCAAGTCGATTTGAAAAAGAGTTATTAAAGAAAGAAATTTTGTGTGTTGTATTCTGAGATAACTAAGAGATTATTTCCGGGACCGGGTAGGCAAACAAGGCATCTCCATTAGTGTTCCAGATCTTGTAATCTGCTGTTGAGAACTCGTATGCTGTAGAAAATCAAAACAAATAACCCAGCAGTTATAAAGAGAACATTTCATGGGGACATTTTCAGTGAGTGATTTACCCATTGGCTCCCAGGAGTTCCCCACTGACGAGTAAAATAGTCTGGCTTAGACAGTAAAATACTAAGTCTGGCTGGGCTAGGTGTCAAAGGGTTAAAGACCCCTACAGCATAAAGCTAAAATTAATGGAAAGCTCGATTTAGCGTGTATGCACCACATTTGACATGTGGGTGGCATGTGCAGCATTGGAAAGGCAGAGATGGAAGACAGTTCTCCCAACAATAATACGTGTAGACACATATTGTACGTACTTATGTTTACTTTGAATTTCCCACCAGGATAAACAACTAAAGACCTTGAATCAATCGCACATCCTGATAATGTGAAGTCTTGTATCTTGAAAAATACCTGGTAACATTTCAAACGTTTAAAGGTTGAGAAATTTATTCAGCACAGTAAATTAAATGGCATTGAATGAAAACAAAAGCAAGTCACACATGCACTGAGTGCATTAATAGGAATTAAAATAAAGAGCACAACTTGAGGCAAACAATGAACCATGCTTATTTTGACTTGGCACAGACTTAAACAATAATAATGAATATCAATTATTTTCTTATTTATTAGTCCAAGTGCACCTTTTCAGGAGTCAAACTTACAACCTTTTGATAATTACAAACTCAGAAGCTCTACCACTAAGTAAATAGGTGACTCAAGAGAGCTTCAAGGGAACCTCCACTATAACAACAAAATAATTTTAAACCACAGAACATAATGTTTACAATTAAAATTGTTCAAACGTTTTCCAATGAAAGCGTTTGTATCTGAAAAAAAAAGTGAATTTCAAAAAATTAATGCTTGTTTTGGCTTTCAAATTTCCCAGGTGCCACCCATCTTAAATAATTGTGACCTGTCATGGTTGCCATGTTGTTCTGGAACAATAGAGCAATCACGACACATTACAAGTATTCCAGATGGCAGCGCCCAAGAAATTTGAAAACCAAAACAAGCGTTTTTGAAATTCATTTTTTTCAGATACAAACGCTTTCATTGAAAAAAGTTTGAACAATTTTAATTGTAAACAAATTATGTTCTATGGTTTAAAGTTATTTTCAATCATTGTTGTTTTAGTGGAGGTTCCTTTTAAGGGCATTGAACTTCATTCAGGTGTCAACTGACCGGAGTTGTTGAAAAGGTACATTCTTGCAGGATAGTAATAAAGAAGATCGTAAATGTTGGCCCCAGCAAAATGAAACAATGAGATGGTTTTTTTTAATGGTGACTCATTGTCATTACAAAGTAATAAAAGTAGAATGGATTGATTGTGTTGCGGCTGTTGACTTTTGTCATGTCCCATTATTGTATGGAGAGTTTAATCACCTGGGCATAACTGTTTATCCCTGTGCAGAAGGGATCTTCAACAAATGCAGCAGATTGTTGACTCTGATCACCTGTTTGTTGTTTTCTCTCTCCAAAGTGAACAGTTGCATTCAGTGAGGCCTCAAGAGTCTTGGAAGGAAATTTTTGACCTACAGATAACAAGACAACCATGTTACAACAGATTCAGCTTCATAGTGGGAATGAACACATTTCATGGATGTGTGCTAGACAATTTAACATGGCAGTGCACTAGAAATTCATAACACAAGTTTTAAAAAAAGGGACGGTCGTTATTTCCCCAAAAATGTTTCTCTCAAATTTGTTGTGCAAACAATATTTTCCAAATTTTGTTTTTCAAGTGGTTTATGCATACTTCATAGGGGAGGAATCATGAAAGTCAAACTTCAACAGAGGCCAAATGAAGCCTGAGGCCTCTACTCCTTTTATATACAAGTGAAAGCTAATACATTGGCACAGTGCAAACTGACCTATGTCCCACACAAGGCGCCGTTTGTCAGTAGAAAGCAAAATACTACCCGTAGATGGACCTGCAGAGTCCACTTGAACCACAGGACCCCTGCAAGGAAATTAATCAAAGAAACAAGCTGATGATTAATTTTTCATCCCTTTGACTTCTCTGAAAGGAACAGAGAACACATTACCAGTAAATGAGGTTAGGGTTAGATAAGATTACTTGCGAGAAATGACAATACAGTGATTAAACTAAGGCCAAAGAATTGCATATCTGGACAAACCTATGATAGAAGGGAATATGCAGCTCACAATACTCAAATGAATTCTTCACTTTTTTGCTAAGTTTTAACTGCACCGAAAGCTGCACTGAATTAGTATCACCCTGAAAATGAAACAAAGATTAAATATAACAACATTGAAAGGTCATAGGTCGTATGTAAGATCCAGAAGTTAAGCTTTGGAATTCAAATTTTGTTCAGCAATGACAACTCAACATACATGAGAGCATTCGCCATGCACTATTAAATGTCAGTGACCTTTTAGCACCTGTTTGCATAGTATTACTATGGAGAACTTCGTTAAACTTGAAAACGTGTATTCAGGCATGTAGTACAGTTTTTAAATACACCATATCTTTTTTGTTTTGCATGATTGGGTGGTCATGTAAAATAAGCATAACAATAAAAGGACTAATAATACTATACACTTAGGTCGTGTTCTATTGTGATCAACCGTTTTTAGTTGGTTGGGTCTTTTAGTGTTCTATTCGGAAAAAAACGTTTTCGGTTGGATTAGTTGATCAACTTTTTCAACCAGCATCAAACTAGGTTGAAACGGTTGAAAAAGCATTGGCAGCGACCGCTGTCGTTTACGTTATTTTGTTTGTCATTTAAAGTCTGCCGCGGGCTCCTGACGTGCTGCTTTCCCTCAACTTGTCAACGCTGAGACGTCTAGTAATAACTAGTCCCAGGAGTTACCGCATTTCAACCGAAAACGATTGGAAAAGTGTTCTATTGGGAAACCTCAACCACTTCAACCTAAACCGGTTGCAGTTGAAACGGTTGATCCCAATAGAACACAACCTTATTGTCACATGACTCCCATTAGGAAGGTCACTAGTTTAACTCCTTCAATGCACATTAATTCTATCTTTTTTTTTAACAGCTTTATTGGGTTTGACTTCAAAAAAAACAAAAAAAAATTTAAGAAAAAACAGTAGGACTTAACACGAAGACCCAAAAGTGTGGGTGTGAACAGGACGCAAGGTCTAATGCAAGGCACTCCCCTAATTCTGCAAGAATGACACCTTTTGACAATTTCATTTGAAGCAAAAAAGCATGACGACTGCCACCTGACCTATAGTTTAAATTATGGCCTAGCTTCCACCATTCTTCATTAGATTGGAAGTAGTTCATCCAAACCAAATAGGAACATCAGAAGTTTCATTCCTGTTTTGAAAAATCAGATTTTTTTCTGAGTATCCCCAAATCAGAGGTGAAGATTACGTCTCTATCGTTACAGAAAAACCTGTTTTACCAAAGGTGAGCAAAGCCAGTGACACCAGTTCCTTGATCCTACCGTAATTATGTTAAAATTAGTAGTATTCCTAAAGCTTTCCTTTAACCTGCATCTGGTATATTCCTTGAATAGGCAAACCATGTGGTGTCTTGGCAGAATAGTGACACAAAGGAAAGGGTTCCGTTGGAGGTCTGAAACGAACTTTCCTCCCCACCAGCTCTGCACCCTTGAACATCTGCGATGGCTGGAATGAGGGATCCTGGACATGAGTATCTCCCTCTAAAACACATGGATGGACCACAAGGAAATCCACTAAAGACGAGGTGATATTTGCTGTGATTTCTGGAATGCCCTCCATGTCAGCCTATAATAATTATTGTAGAATGTTCATAGCTTGGCTGAACAGATTTCACTTTCTTAGCAGAGAACTTTTGGAGAGGAAAACCAATGTGGTCATCATGAGGACAATTTATACAAAGCACTCAAACTGAAAGCTTTGTTTTCAGTACAAGATTGTCATAAAGGGAACGACAATTGATAACTAAAAGTAGCTCGGATGTACATGCACATTTAGGGAGAGTAGAGAATACAGATTGTTTGGCCATGGGCCTTAAGCACAGAGTGGCCATGAGTCCTGAGGGTTTGAAGACTTTAAAATAAGTTGTTTTTTCCCAAACATTTCAACTCGAGGCTCAGGGTACGAAGTCTATTGTCTATGGCCAATATGGTTGCCGTGCGAATAAGGCCCATGGGGCAGTGGCCAAGTGGCAGTATGGTGGACTGTGTCAAGCAGCTAATAGTTCAGACACTGGCCGGGTAGTCACATGGTGTTTATTGGTACAATACTCAACTTTCAAATTGCCTCTCCACACAAAAGTATAAATGGGTAACTGCAATTCACTGCTGAGAGGTGGGGTGGGTCCATCCCATCTAGGGGGGAGTACAAAATTAATGCTCCTTGTCGGTTATAGTGTTAACAGAAACTATGGTAACTTAGTCAGGCTTAATGTGCTAATAATGTGACCTGAGCAGACTTAAACCGAGGATCACATGTTGGGACTCGATCACTGCAATGGTTTCCCACATAACTTGGAAATTGAGGCAACACTTGAAATGATGTGCCAGACATCAGAAATATGGCTGAAAGTTTCAAAGAAGGAAGCTGTTTCAGCCAGCAGTACAATACAATATAATACAATACAATACAATACATATAGTTTATGTCATAGAAAGTGCAGCATGTGGGGTTTTATTCACAAGTTGTTTGTGTCAAAAACCCGAAAGAGCCAGGTACAAGCAAGTGACAGTTTTTGACACAAACAACAAATGAATACAACCCCATAAAAAGCACTTTTTATGTCCTGAGCTGTTTATTACACATAAGTTGAGAATTTTCATTGAAATAGTTTTTTGAACGCAAATTAGAAACAAAAACTCACTAACAATAGAAGCAAATGCACGAGATACACGAGATGCACGAGTGATTGGCTTGGAAAGGCCTTTACACTATCATTGATTGGTTATACGTCTAAACATGAAAGAGCTATAGGCCATTCTGATTGGCCGTATATAGGCTTTTTTCACATGTGAAAATAAAGTGTATAGATTTGTACAAATGAGCTTTATGGAATAAAATTCTCATGTTATGTGTAATTATAAATACATGTACTAAATTGACCACTCCCCATATGGGCTTGTCAGGGCCAATGAAATAATCAACAATGAAACAATAGAACAGAACAACAACTGTTAAGAATCTCAACTGGCTGGAGGCAAACCAGTTGGCTATTTACAAGTGCAGCTGAGAAGTTAATTGAACCAGGGACTACCAAGAACAAATTCAATGAGTGGTCAGAATGGATCTTGAACCCAGGAACACAGGATCTCAAGGCGAGTGTCGCAACCACTGGGCTGCACTGCCCAGGTTTAAATGTCAGCACTGCCAAAGCATTGACTGCTTCACAGATATCACACATACCCTGCATGAAATGATCCCAAAGAGTTGACGTTCATTTTGAATTTCCTTTTTGACTTGCTGAAAATAAAGAGATGAAACAAAGGAAGTATTTTTAGGGTTTAACATCTCAAGAGTCAACTCAAATAATTTTTTACACATATTTCTACTCCTGTGATGTTCAAAGACTTGCAACTCTGAAATAAGATACTTTCACATGACATTACAGAACTACCAACTAAAGACAACATGATAATCCTCACTGCTAAACAAACCTGAGCAGCTCTTATTTCTTCTTTCACATTAAAAGTAAGCTGTTGCTTCCCTTTATGCTGGACAGGCTTCCATGCAGGTTGCTACATAAAAGGCAATCAAGTTTATAAGACATTTACACAAAAATAATAACTTTGTGGAGACATGTACTTAAGTTCACTCATCACATACCTTTCCTTTTTGAGGCATGGTGATATCTTTATTGTTAATAAGTGATTGAATAGTTGTAAAGTTTGTATCAACAGGAGTTCCAAATGGTGCAGCCACACAAACAAATTTGTGCAACTCACTTGCTTTGGCCTGCAACTGAAATCAAAGATAACAAATTTAAAGTAAGCCTTAGAGTACTTTTTTGTAAACCATGACAAGCAGTTCTTGGATAAATTACAATTAACAGATGCTTGTGGAGTTCGGATTATGCTTCTGTCTTATCAAACAGATCATTCATACACATAAATGCAGACACACCAACTGGCCTAAAATCAGTAATCTAGGGTTGCGGGAAAATATTTCTTCATTACAAAAGGCATTAACTGACATTTTTCTAATTTAAGTGAAGAGAAATTATGTCAACATGCTCATGATCAGCAGCCTTGCATGAAAAGGAACTACGCACGTAGGAATGTACAAGAAAGATTTGCTGCAGCTGCGAATAACAATGAAATGCCCTTCTTCTACATTGCACTTTCCAGCGATGGAATTAAGACAGAATAATACTGACATGAGTAGACCAAGACTCCACCAACAATCTAAAATCTAAACCTGCATTATGACTCTGGGGGTCACGCCTCCACTGAGCGACGAAATTACTATGATAATGGAACAGATTATATCTCCCACCTTCACCTCCTGCCCCCCCCCCCCCCTTAACTTTCCTTACTGTCATATACCTGCTCTTTTGACGTCCAGCTGCCCACAAAGTCAACCATAGAGTGAAGCAAGGAATAACCCAAAGAAACACCAGGCCTAAAACATGACAACAACAGCAAAATAGTCCCTTTACTTTGCCAGGTTAAATGTCAGGACTTGTACTAAATCAGTCATCTGTAACAACTTCAGAGGAAACATTAATTTCACTTAGTAAAGAGAACACAACTCACAGTTCAACAAGAGGTGGATTGCCATAACTCAGGTCACTTTCAACCAATGGAAGGCAAGTGAACACCAAACCAAACTAACAGACAAAAAACAAAATCTGATAACACCTGTAATAATAATAATAATAGTAATAATAATAATAATAATATTTTTAACAATAATAATAAATTAGTGATTACATCAGAGCTCTCAAGTCTCACGCATTTCAATGGTTAGTGTGCTAGACTCTGGATCGGGTGGTCCGGGTTCGCGTCCTGGCCGGGGACATAGTGTTGTGTTCTTGGGCAAGACACTTTACTCTCACGGTGCCTTTCTCCACTCAGGTGTATAAATGGGTACCGGTGAATTTAATGCTGGGGGAAACCGATGGACTGGCATCCCATCCAGGGGGGAGTAGAAAATACTACTAGTCACTTCATGCTACATAAACTGGAGATATGCGCCGGCCTGATGGGCTTGTAGCAGACTTTACCTACCTATTTGATCAGGCCAATTCAGAGCTAATAGCTTTCACACAAGAACACTTCCTACATGGGATAACTAAAGGCAAGCCATTTTATTTTTATGTCACAATTCTGACCTTTTCAATCATTACCACAGGCCATAAAGAACCAGTTTTTACTTTCACTTCAAAGACAGGTTTGTGTTCTGGTTTGCTGCAGGAATCAACATCCTTGTCAAACTGCTAACACAGAACATTCTCAGTTAATTCATAACATTCAATACATGCAAAAATATTTTTTGATTATTTCCATGCGGGTCCCTGCTCATTTTCAAAGTAGGATGCAGTTCTGTACAACCTCTAATTTCATTGGATCCCTTTAAGACGCGGCTCTATTTTTTTAAGGGTTAGTGGAATCACCCTGTGTCTTGACGATTTAATTAGCACAAAAATCTACTGGTACACCCTGTAATAAAATAATAGACTATTTCGACGATTTGGGGGCCATTTTGATTTAGATATTCTTTAAAAAGATAATATTGGATGCTCAGGGGGCAAAATTAATAATTATGTACACATTCCTGGACATCCCACAATAGTGACTGGAACAATATAATTCAAAATGGCCACCATATTGTCAAAGTAGTCTATTGTTTGCTGTCTATATGTACATAAAATTGTACCTATTTGTTAAAATAACCTCTCAAACTCATTAATAATAATCATACCATTATTAAACCACACAAGTCATGTTTGGAAAACATTTAAAACCTGTGTGTAAAATGTTTCTTATTTATATCTTCATAAACACAAATTCAGAACATGAACCTCAAGATAAACAACTTTTAAATTATTTAATCAAGCAGGTTACTAATATTCATAAATTGAATAAAGGGTTTGGTAGTCTCTAAAGAAACTGTGGTGCTGCGTCGGTGGGGAATCGATTCCCTCTGACGAAGGGCTAACACTCGAAATGTCAGCTTTTAGAATCCCTGTACGGTGGTCAATAATTATTTACATTCTCAACTCCATTGATAAAACCATATTTTTGTGTACTACTAATATACATAACTGATTTACTGCTGACATTGAATGCAGTGGTTCCCAAAACAAAAAGACGAGAAGTAATTTCAAAAACTCATGCTTACATGAAGGTTTCATAAGCTATCTAAACACTCAAAAGCACTCATTTTGCAGCTTTGTGGTTTCAAAATGTTTTCTCCCTTCTGGAAACCTGCTCATGAAACCCTCGTTCCTTTTTTTGAAAGTAAAAGTAGAGAGTATAAATAAAATTACAAGTTTGCCAATAATAATTATTATTTACCCCCTGTGAATAAGGAGAGGGGGATGGAAATCTCAGCGGCACATCTCCTGATGATCTCAGTAGTATAACCAATGAAAAGACATATTACCATAAAAATGTAAACAAGCATATAAAAGTGTCAGATGATGTGTAAATAAAAATGGATTTTATTGATACAAAAGGATGAATATTTTTGGAGACTAATGGGACTTGAAGCAATACAAACCTCATCTGAGTAAACCCCTAGTTTCTGTCTTATGCCCAATTCTTTCAGGACAGCATTACAAAGGTCCGCATCAGTTGGGATTTCTGTTAAAGTAGTCCCTTCTTGATGCAAAACAGCTCGGCGCTCAACTGTGGGAAAGCGTCTAGAGAAACAGTATATACTTGTTTCCAAAACTATCAAGAACCATAAACAAGCATTTCGGCTTTAATATTAATAAGGGTAAGACTGCCCTAATTTTTACTCTAAATAGAGGCTTACCAGTCATAATGCAACATTACTGTAATAATAATTATTATTATTATTATTATTAACAGTTCCATGACAAACAGATAAAATAATTTCTCTTTTATTAAAATTGCTTTATAAGGGAGAGACTGACAGCATAACCTGAGGTGTGATTTGTTGGGTTTTGATTCTTCTTAAATCCACAGATGAGGGCACACCAGAACACTTGGGTGTATAAGCTGATAACCCAGATCGGATGAGCCAATCAGAATGCTAGAAGCGCAATAGGCTTGATTTTAGAAAATTTACAGCTTTAGTTGCCCGTAAATATTAGGGACAACCTGGAATTTTTTTAGTGAGCAATGAATACTTAATTTCATCATTCAAACCGCTTTGACATTGATGTTTTCGAAAACTACCCAAACCCCAATGTAAATTAGTAAAAACTTCCAAATTGAGAACAACCTCTGCAGAATATATTGCTTGTTCTGCTGACCGTGCTGGCAGTCCATCTCCCTCCTTTTTCTTTAGTTTTATTTAATCAATACAGGACTGCAGACTGCGGTGGCAGTCATCCACAGGCACCCCAAGCTCAGTGTGAGGGAATATAGGGATTTGTATGGGAATCCCAATAAAAGGCAGGCCTGAGAGGACAATTTTACAAAAAAATTCTCAATTAAACTCATCGCGAATCGATGAGCTTGGGGAAGGTGCCTTGGTTTAGGTGGAGCCGTGCGTGAAGCCAGCCAAGCTTGCAGGTATCCATGGCAACCCTGAGAGCGGCAACCACCCGGCACCGTCACACTGATAAATCAGTGGAAATACTTACCTAACCCACATACTTACCACTAAGGGGAGGGAGGAGTGGGAGCAAAAAGGCACTCAGCTATGGCAGACAAAGGTGAATGAGAACGTAGCTGGAACGCAATACAAATGCCCCTGCAACAAACCCTGTAAAAGCGAACCCCCCGCGCATGGCTTCCCGCGGACTGCCGCTGACTGCATTGGCTCAAGTTTAACTTCGCCTAAATTACATTCAGCCACATTTAAAAAGCCTAATCTTATAACCATTAGATGCAAATTGAGCCATTATCAGTTCCTCGGTTGTCAATGGTCATAATAAAAATAATACCAAGGCTGAACACTGAATTCTCAGGAGCCCACCTAATATTCCTGGATAAAGTATTTCCATGGTTGCAATTCCACCATGGCATTCAAGGGCAAAGGTTTTTTCTTTCATTTCAATCCCCTGGCTGCACAATTAAAGCCCTGCCAGCGACATCAGTTGGCTGTTAGTGTCCCAAACGAAACGATAAAACAATGGAAAAGATTCTCACAAACTTTGTAGATGACATGGCAACGGTTGAGTTCGCTTTGATGACGAGTTTTTGTTTGTGGCTTGTTTGTCTTTGTTTTCCATCCTTGACGACGTTACCAAACAAAGAGTCATTACCAAACCAAACTCAACAGTCGCCATGTCGTCTTCAAAGGTCGTGAGGATCTTTTCCATCGTTTTATCATTTTGTTTGGGGCACTAACAGGCAACTGACATTGCTGGCAGGGCTTCAATTGCACAGCTAGCAGACTCAAATGAAAGAAAAACCTTGTAAACGTGTGACAGAATTCACACAGAACAGAATTCAGTGTTCAACCTTGGTATTTTATTATGACTGCTGACAACCAAGAAACTGATAATGGCTCAATTCGAATCGAATCTCGAAACCTCACGGGAAGGAAGCAACCCACAATGGCAATACGGTTCACCGTTGGGCTTTTTAATTGAGAATTTTTTCATAAAATTATCCTCACAGGTCTTTTATAGGGAGCCCCATACAAATCCTTATACATGTATTCCCTCACACTGAGCTTGGGGCGGCTGTGATTCATCAACAACGGAACAGCGAGTGTGGACCGCAGTTCCAGCCTATTGCTGGTTTTGCATGTAACGTCATGGAAGCCATGTTGGATGGCAAGAACAATAACCTGTCTCTCCACTAGGAACTAAACTTTATTATTATGCAAATTTTGCGAAAAGAAAATATTGTACTGGATTGCCGCCTTGTCATGTGGGTCACAACGAAGAATTTAACTTGGCAATGAACGGGTATTCTAGAATGCGCAATATTATTTAATGCTCAGTCACTACGGTATATATTATAAGAGACGGTATATAAGCGCATGGGCGTCCCCGCAGCTTACAAGACTAAAATGGGGGACAATTCACTTAAGATCACTCAGAAGATCTCATAAATTTAGATTACCCGTACAGAGTATTCAAGTGCAACTTTAATTTAATGTTACCTACCTGGAGAACAGCACAGACTGAGCTTCCTTTTCAGCAACCAAAAATAACCAAATGCCTCGCAAGCTCATTGAAACCGAATTTCCCCAAAGCTCCAAAATCAAGTCGAAGGGCAGGAAGCTATCTGTCCGCTTGATCTGTCCGCCATTTTGTTGGATTCGTGCCCAGATTCCATACATCTTTAAACGTAGCGAGGGAGTGGGAATGTACGAGACACGCCGTATCTTGATGCTAGTGGCGCACTCGATTCAGTGCTGACATCCTTTTCTATGACAACAATAACCATTCCTCTATTTTGGCTAGACTGTGCTAGTGACCTCAGTAGTTTCTGGAAAACAGCTACTTTAGGATAGGGGGCTTTAGGATAGGGGGGGGGGGGGTGGATTTGGGGAGTTTACTCTAGTATAGGGTAGCAAAGTTCAGCTGAACTAGCTCTGGTATAGGCTAAGAAATTCCTAAAGCACCGCCTCCGGGATCGTTGGCTATCTATCATCTCATATCTAACGCACGCTCGTGGAATAATTGTTAAATAGACTTTCGCGATAAGTCGAGGTCATGCAAAAATGCAAAAGCAAGCCCGCTCTATGTAGACATCACGCGGCTAATCCGAGGAAAGTCCACAGCTGTCTCTCTTTTCGTGAATTTCAAATGACTATCTCCACTACACGGAATTCCTCATCCGGCCGGCATCATGATAACGTTATCCTTGATATGATATGTCGAGGATCAATCTCGTCCCCAGAGTCCGCTTTTCTTTTGGTTAGCACCCAATAACACGGACTCTGACCACTTCCAATTTATGCGCAGTCATAGCGAAGGTCAATTAGGGAGCTTACGAAACGAACGAGGACGACGACGGCTACGAGGACTTCATTTAAAAATACGAGTTCGCGTTATTCGTATCACTATGAAACTATTTCATGTCGTTTCGCGTTAAAAATGTGTAGTAACTATCGAGGAATTAGACTGGTATGAGTGGGTTGAGAGCGTAGAGAGAGAACTGAAAATTCATCGTCTTGTGCTAACGTCCTCCGCAGAACCTTGAATTTGGTCATTTCACGTCGTCATTTAGGAGATGACGGCAAAGAAATGTACCAAAATGTAAAACGCACGTGCAGAGCGTGCAGAGCCATTATTTTTGCTCACTAAACCTATTGTTTTGTAGCGTCGTCTTTGCCGTCAGCGTGGTCGTTTCGTAAGCTCCCTATTTTGTAACAGTTGACAACCACTGTTGTTTCAAATTTCTGAGCCTGCGTAGACGAGTCGGAAGTCCGTGATTTTGCGCACTTCCTGATTTGGAAGCAGTGCGGAAAGCGCCCTGCTTGGAAGTGGCGAGAGTCCGTGTCCTTGGTGCTGACAACAGCAAAAAAGTGGACTCTGGGGACGAGTTTGGTCGTGGATCTATCGTGGAACTGCCCAAGTTCACAAATCTGACCCACGACGAAAAAAGCTGAGGGACTAGACATCTACAATGATGTGTTCGGAATATTTGATGGTGGTCAAGACTTTAATTATTGTTCATAGGTTCGACTCCTTTTAGGTGCATTAAAGTTTTATACCAGGGTCATCGTCGGAAAACTCAAGTACATCTCTTCCCTAAGAAATTGTTAATTAGCATTGAAACTGAGGAGCTACTCGTGACCACACGTGGTAGTCAGAACCTTGCAATCATGTTCTTCAGAAACCGGCTTAAGGCTTTTATAACCTGTAGTAACGACATAAATTTTCATTTAACCCGAAAGGAACCGGAAAGTTCTCACTTTTAGAGAAGAACAATAATTCAAAACACAAAACTCGACTGAAGATGATCCGTTTATTTCTGTCAACTGTATTATTCGTCGCAGAATGTCTTCTATGCTATGTAATGCTTGCCCTTGTCTTGGGTCCTATGATTCCATTTATCTCAGTTTTTTACATCTTTAAGGTGGCTGAGCGTGTTATAGTGAAGGTTACGTCAGGTGCATTTCCCTTGCCTAGCTTAGACGCCGTATTTGTAACAGAAAAAGACGAGGATCAAGCCAATATCAATGCGTTGCTTTGCTTCGAAAATAGAGGCAACGTTGAAGATGAAATAAACAACATTCGCCAAGCTATTTTAGAACGGCTAGTTGATGCAAAGAAAACCAATGGAGAATTGCTCTATCCCAAAGTTCGGTGCTATTTTAGACCTGGTTGGTTCCAGTATTTCTTGCAGAAAGATGACTGCTTCAAGATTGAAAAGCACGTATTCAAATGGCAAGGAGACGTTCCCCGTTCAAAGGACGAGTTGGCAGCCATTGTTTCAAAGCTGAGCAACGAACCCCTTCCTGAAGGAAGGTCTCCCTGGTATGGCTGTTGTATTCCAACAAACTTTGGTGACAACGATATTGTAGTTATGGTCAAAATGAACCACGCTATAGCTGATGGTATTTCTTTAGCAAGATTCCTCACTCAAAAGTTTTCAGATACAGTTATTCCTGCAAAACATTCTCAAAACGTTTCAACGACAAGCAGGAAACTCTTTCTGGCCAAAGCAGCGTTGACGACGCCGAGACACCTTTTCAAGTTGCTATTCTCATCTGCTGACCGGTCCATTTTACACGGGCCAAATCTCAGTGGAGTGAAAAAGGCTGCATGGTATGAAGCATTTGATTTGAAGTTGATAAAAGAGATCAAGACAGCCACTGGCACAACTGTTAATGACGTGTTGATGTCTTGTCTTTCTCTGGCACTGAGAAGATACTCCCAGAGAAAAGGTGTTAAGAATCCTGATGACTTGACCATATCCATCCCTGTAAACTTACGTTCATCAGCTTTATCTAAAGAGCTTGCATTTGAAAACAATGTATCCTTCATCTACCCAGAACTTGCCGTAGCTACTGACGGAATCCTCAAGCAGTTATATGAAACAAAAACCCGCATGAACGAAGCCAAAGTGTCTGCTGAACCCTTAGCCTCGGCTGCTGTATTATTCCTTTCGCAAGAACTTTGTCCCGGATTTTTAACATCTAAAGCCAATAATTTCTTGATCAGTAAAGCGAGCTGTATTTTTTCAAATGTCCCTGGTCCACAACAGATGCTCACCGTTAAAGGTAGCCGCATAAAATACATGATATTTTGGCCTCCTCATAAAGGAAATACCGGAGTAGGACTATCTATTTTCACATATGCAGGGCACGTTATTTTTGGAGCTTATGGCGATATCTCTGTACTGTCAGATCCCGAGATTATTGTAGAAGAATTTGGAAGCGCTGTGAATGAGATGGCTAGATGCTTCCGTGGCCATAATAACAGCTGTATCAGCAATGGACAACCCTAGCTGACAGGCCTCAGTCAACCAGAGTCTTTCTACACTTGAAGTACTGTGCATGTTACCGCCAACTTTTTGAGAATCGAACGAAATTAGACTTCACTGCGTTCATCAGGCCGGTAAAGCCAAGAAGAGTGAATTGATTTAGATTAAGATTTAGATTTATATTCAGAGTTAATTACGAATACAGTAAACACCCGCATATAAGAACCTAGATTCCGGCCAAGTTAGGCTAAATAAGAGTCTTATAAAAATGGTATTTACCGTAGTTGAAAGCTATCCAGCGGGTTCTTAAATTGGTTATTATATCCACAAAAGATATCTACTCTATGACAAGTGGCTGTAAGGGACATGTAATTTTTCTAGATACTTGTAGTAATAGCCATAAACAAAAGAAAATAAACCATATAGCAAAACTACAGCTTATTTTGTTCTTTACATGTATGTCCTCAATGTTCTAGGCATTGCAATCAAACAATAGAGGCCAGAATTCTAAAAAGCAAATCAAAGTCGTTGTTCCAGTCGCCTGAAATTTCAAGGTCATTTTAAACAGAATAACCTGTTAATATTTTGGGGGTTCAAAAATGAAATTTTTGGTCTAAAAGGTTCTTAAATTCTACGTCCTTATATGCGGGTGTTTACTGTAAATCGTAGCCGCCTCGTTCTCGTAACGTAAAAGATTAAAAAATGATTGTACAAGAATTTTTAAATTGTGTAAATGAAATGGCCATAATTCATGTATTATCCTTACAAATAATATTCACGGTTAGCAGCAGAGATAAAAAACATTGAAATGTCGCCAGAGTTCTCCATCATCAGTTAGTTATACCGCGCCGGCCGGTGGCTCACTTGGTTGTGCATCGGGTTGTCACGAGGGAGGTCTAGAGTTCGCCTCTGGCCGGACCAACACTAAGGGTCTTAAAATAACTGAGGGGACAGTGTTGCCTTTCTAATTACACCTGCAAATGGTTAGTTCACTTCTCGAAAAGAGTCGGTCGGGGACGTTGTCCCCGGTGTTGTGGTCTGACCTAATCTGGTCGGAGGCATCTTTCACTTACTAAACAAAATTGTAAACTGGGTAACAAGCAGCCTGGCCAAAGTCCCCCACAAAAAGCATTGTAATTAGTCCTGAAAAGCCCTGAGGGAGAGAAACTAATAAGTTCACTGCACTTCACTTCACTACAGCTACCCAACTATATTTGACGTGATATGGCAAACATGACAAGGAGTGTTTCATCCGATATCAACACCGAGAAGCGAGTTGAAAAAAGAGGCCGAAGGCCGAGTTTTTTAGCCGATTTCGAGGTGGTTGGATATCTAATAATATTGCTTCTCTAAGGAATCAGTATTTTAAGAGATATTTGGGATCATAGTTGGCGAACTTTTTTGCTAATTAAGACCACATATCCAAAGTGAGTTCTTTTGTTTTTGGTTTATGACTTATTGACGAGTTTGAGAAATTAAAATACTTCAAAAGGTCTATCGCGATACTTGTTGGTTTTCCCCTACTTTTGCCTTCAAATCAATCAGTCCTCCTCGATTACACCATTTTATGAATCTGTATTTGTCACCCAATCGTTGACAAGGAAGCATGCATGATTGTTATCCATTAAGATCGAGTACATTAGTTTATCATCAAGTGGGAAAGGCCTACATCTAGGTACGACGGAAAGCCACAAGAATCTGGAACAAAAATTCATCTTCCAAATCGGCACCCTTAATCCTCACGGTATTAACAAACGCTTTTCATTTAACTAATATATTCCTATCTTTCACGTTGCCATGTTACCACCAATAGCGTAGCTCCTACTCTACTATAAAAAGTACACGTAATCCATAATTCCTCGATTCGCTCTGACGAAGGGCTAACGCTCGAGACGTCAGCTTTTAGAATCTCTGTACGGTGGCCAATTTACATTACCAACTCCGTTGATAAAACCAAATTTTTGTATACTACTTCCCCGCCGACGCAGCACCACAGTTTCTTTTAAAACTACCCTCTTCATATGAGCTGATAACCGAGATTGAGTGAACCAACCAGAGCACGCGAAATGCATTATCCGAGGTTGAGAATTTAATAAATATATTTATTGTTCAACACCGTTGTGACAATGTCCAAATATGATCATACTGGCGCGCTCATTATTCGTCGTGCCATAGTTAATGCATGGAGATGGTTATGAAACTGGACAAGTTCCTTTGTCTCATGTTTTTGTCCGTATTTTTGGCCTTTACCCTCACAAAACACACCTTTTTTTGAGAAGATAACCAATCAAATCCTTTGATTAAATTATGCGCAACTAATTTGCGAGCCCGTGCGAAGCGAAAACAAAAGATTGTGTAGGGTCACGGTCAATTCAACATTGATTGCAACAACATTGTTCTCGCTTTTGAAAGTTCTAAGGTTTCATAACCCGTCCCTCGATTAACTATGGTCGTGCGTACTCAACAGATATCCTGCGATGTACGTAATTTTTTGTGTCGTGGAGAAAAAATGGTAGTTTTTCCAGCTTTTTTTTCCAATAAACGTAGAAAATTGTGCTTTGTCATCAATGTGTTGAATAATAAAACAATTATCCTGCTCAATTTTGCGGAATATCGCCTGATTTTAGCCCACTCAGCCTACGGCCTCGTCAGCTAAGTATCAGGCGATATTCCGCGCGATTTCGCAGGATAATTGTTAAATATACGTTTCTTTTCAATTTTCTAGGCGCTATACAAATTGAACTCGATCATCGGATATTCGGCCTTTCAACAGTTTTTCAGTTGGGGTCGAGAAAGCAGACGTCTTCTCGAATGTCCGGAGAGAATTCGGGCAGATGTAATCAGTTCCAAGCCCGATTTTAACCAGTCTTTCAACATAGCAAAATTAACAGTAATCGACTTAGACGATCTGTGGGCATCCACGGTTAAGACATTTTTGCTTTAATATTTAACTACTCTGGCAAATAAATATCGCTCTTCAAAGCCAGCTAGCAATGGATTATTTTCCAAGGTCGCCAGCCAGCATCCATTATTTTGACGCCTTTTCGCAGCCAGGAGGATACACATTTTGCTGTGGGCGCCAGCCATCGGCTGGCCGGATTGTGGAGGATTAAACCGGAAGTATTAAGATAAGGTATTTGGCGAGGTGAATGTGGTGGGATGATTTCCATGTCACTTAGGCCTAGTTAAGTTTGTCACTGAAGTCGACCAAGTGTTCATTTATGTTACCAAGTGCCTTGGACTCTTTCGTTGATTAGCAAAATATATTGATTTGGATGCTTACCCCATAATTGATTACAACAGGCATCCGTCCATACTTTCCTAGAAATTCTAATAATATTTTCTACTCTTTTTTCTATGAACGTGTAGTTTTGGAGCTGAGGCTGAACGTTATATATTTTTGCGATGTGATGATTTTGCTTCGCCTCATGACTTTGATGGTGTTTAAGTTATTTTGCAACGATTATAAATAAGAACTCATTATTACAAACTGAAATGTGTATCATGCAATAAGAAAACCATTGTTATGTTATATACCAAATATGCCTTTACCGAAGTATTTGGGTTAATTTACATTTATTTACCTTCATTTTATGCTTTCATTTAAAATACAAATGAGTAAAATAAAACGTTCTTATCGACTCTCAGCCTGAGGAATGTTCTTAATACGTTCTTAAAGTTTTGGTTAATCTCAGCCTCAACGTTCCTATAAAAAAGGTTCTTATTTAAAAAAGAGTGTAATTGCCTTTTGTATTTTGTTGACAGTAACACTTTTTTTTCTTAATGTTGCCTTTTCGATGCGGTGTAGTTTCAGGCATTTCTGTCCCTCTGTCTCGCTTTAAGACTTGAATGGGTGTACTGACAATTTGTTCACGCGTACGCCATACAAGGATCAAAAGACAACTTTTGCAAACGATAATGACAATCAAAGAACAGAAATCGGTGACATAATGACCCATAACTCATGTGACTGATACCACATGAGTGCCAGGGCCGTAGCCAGAAAAAAATTATGACTGAGGCAATGTCCATGGTTAAATTCGCTTCGTAGGTGTTTATGATGAGCTGGAATCACGCTTTATTCTGAAAAATCACAAAAAAATGACTGAGGCAACTGCCTCGGTTTACCTCATACTGGCTACGGCCCTGAGTGCACTCTGGCGTGACGATTGAGGTTGTTCCAAGGTCGACTGAATGTGTTGCGTGAAGGTTATTGAAGGTCAGCCTCCTTGTGTCCATAGTCCAATTCCATTTTCATCCCAAGGTGTACTTTCGACCGTGTGTTCCAGAGGGCAGGTTTCCCATAAACAAACGGCAAACATCAAGCTTGTTTGATTTTAGTTCTTGCCTGTTAGCTACTGATACCAAATAACTTCTCAGAAGAGTGGCAAGTTTTGAATAGAGAATTTTAATATTTCAACGAGAAGCACTGTTTGAGAGCAGTCTGCCGTGTCACGAAAACACGACGCTATATCTCTCTAATCATTCCACTTAATGTTTACGTGAAAATTTCCCAAGTTGCGTAAAGTAATTCAAAAGCATGGCCACCCAAACTTATCCCGGATCACGTGCTGGTACAAAGTACCGCGGTAAATGAAAAAAAGTGACCAATGATATTCCAGAATTTCAGAGCCACGCCTTTCTAGTCTTTCAAAAACGAGGCGCAATCCTAGACAGGTATTCCCTAAAAGTCGAGACGAAACATGGGCGACGGGGAAGTGGTAAAAACGAAGCAAAGCAACGGTACGATGGAGGCAAATGGACATGTCCCTAATCGAAAAAGTGATAAAAGGAGAAGTACAAAGACGGTGACCATTCGGTTGAGATCCCGTGTTTATATACAGACGATGTCCTTTTTGCTGTGTACTGTTTGGTTCTTGCTAGAGTGTCTGCTATGCTATGCAGTTATTGTTGTTCTGCTTACTCCTCTTCTTCCGTTTATCGCGGTGTTCTACATGTTAAAGACAGCTGAGCGCCTGACCGTGAAGATTACTTCTAATGGAATTCGCTTGACAGCAATGGACGCCCTATGGCAACAGACGTGCGACGAGAATCGACTAGTCATTAACGCGCTCATTTTTGTCGAAAACCGAGGCATCTTTGATGAGGGAGTGAAGTCATTCCGCCAAACTATTTTAGAACGCATGGTAAATGCAACAAACAGCAAAGGAGAACTACTCTACCCTAGAAGTCGCTGCTATATTCAACCAGGTTGGTTCCAGTACTTTTTCCAGGAAGACCCTTCCTTCAGGATTGAAAATCACGTGTTTAAATGGGAGGGAGATGTACCTCGTTCAAAGGACGAATTAGCAGCCGTTGTTTCGAAGCTCAGCAATGAAGCTCTGCCTGAAGGTAGACCTCCCTGGTACTTTTGCTGTATCCCAACCAACTTTGGTGACAATGACATGGCTGTATTGTGCAGAATAAAGCACTCATTTGCTGATGGAACATCCTTAATTAAATTCGTCAATTTCCATCTTTCAGATGCAGGAACACCTCAAAATTTGATTAAAAAATTCTCATCAAAAGGCAGGTCACTCCTTCTGGCTAAGGCATTACTAATTGTACCAAGGTATTGCCTCAAGTTGCTACTCTCATTGGCTGACCGGTCCATTTTACACGGGCCAAATCTCAGTGGAGTGAAAAAGGTTGCATGGCATGAAGCATTTGAACTGAAGCTGATAAAAGAGATCAAGACAGCCACCGGCACAACTGTTAATGATGTGTTGATGTCTTGTCTTTCCCTGGCAGTTAGGAGGTATTTCCAGAGGAAAGGTGTTGAAAATCCTGATGATCTCATTGCATCTGTTCCTGTAGATGTTCGGTCACCAGCCTCATTAATGAACTGTTCTTTTGAAAATAAATTCTCGTTAGTTTTCCCCAAGCTTGCACTAGCCACTGGTGATGTTTTAAAGCAACTGTATGAAACGAAAGCCCGCATGGATCAAACAAAAGTGTCTGGGGCACCGCTTGCCTCAGCTGCTGTAATTTTTCTTGGGCTGGAACTGTTACCAGAGTGTGTGATTTCTAAGGTATATAGATTTATCACCCAAAAATCTAGTTGTGTCATTTCAAATGTGCCTGGTCCACAGCAGTTGTTCTCTTTACAAGGCTGCCATGTAAAGTACATGGTATTTTGGCCTCCTCAGAAGGATAATATTGGAGTTGGACTATCCATTTACTCATATGCTGGGCAAGTTATTGTTGGAGTTCAAGGAGATGTTTCTGTGCTGTCAGATCCAGAGATTGTTGTAGAAGAATTTGGAAATGCCGTGAATGAGATGGCCAGACGTGTTCTGCATGCTGATAAGCCGATCAGCAATGGAAGTTTCCCTGGTCCTAAAGGTGATGCAAACTCAGCTTGCTCACACTAATATCAGACCAATATTGTTTAATGTGGAGATTTGTGTGCTTGTTGGGTAGTTTGAGATGTTTCAATTTTTACTAATAGAAACCTGTGTTACCTTTTTAAACACCATTGAAACCTTGATGATAGTTTACTTTGATCCCAATTCACAAATTATGTTGAAATTTGGGATTTGGGTGTTTAATTTGGTCCAAGAGAGGAAATACTGGTTTGGTCATACAGAATCCTATTATTTTCTTACATTAATAGCAAGCTAGGGCATCCTAATACTACTAAGACCTAGAACACATGAGCCACCCTTTGGCAAACCTATCTTAATTAAGGAATGTAAAGTTCTACATACTTACTTGACTGAGAAATTGTATTTACATATTTATTATTTTATTATTTAGAGTTGTTTATAGAATTTCAATCACCTCCTCCTTTCGCTGCATATGACAAAGGGCAATCCCCTGTAGCAACCAAACCCAAGAATGGCCATTTCCTTTGTAGGATTGTTCAACTATGTATCTTTAAATTAATGTGATTATTTGACCAATTTTTTGTCTTGTTTTGCTAACGTTTTTTCGCCATACAAAGACATTTTAATCCATGAAGATGTGCCCCTCTTTCAAAAATTATCCTAGTTGAATTGTGGTAACTATATAATATTCAATAGTCCAGTTTCAAGTTCTCCATGACCACTGCATAAAAACACTGAGGATGCATTTTTACAAGGTTAGCTTCCAATTGTAGTGAATATATACACAAATTCCAGCGAGAAGATGACGTGTTTTCTACTCTGTCTATTGTTTAGTTTCAGCCGGTATTTGTGAATATAATTATTCACATCAGATGGAGGCTAACAATGTAAAAATGCGTCCTCAGTGTTTTTATTCAGCAGTCACAGAGAACTTGAAACTGGATCCAAAAAAACAATATTATTTTAAAATAAGCCCAACAGGTATGAGACTGGGATTACAGACTATTTTACCTAAGTGGTCATTTGCATCTAGGAAACTGGAAGCTTTGGAAAGAAGTAAATGTGCCATTCATTTTCATGCTTCCTCATTTTTTCATGTTATAATGTAGTGTTTTCTGTATTTAGCTCATGTAGGGTGTGTCTTCAAGGAACCATGAATTTCAGTTGCTCACTTATAGTATAATATTAACTTTTTGCTGACAGACATTGTTGGGGTTATAATCAAAGGGGAATGACATTGAATGTAGTGCTTCATTATATCAGATAATTAATATTTATCTCGAGGTAAAAAAACGAATATTCAGTATTTGAAATTGCATGACAGAAATCAGTGTCATTTGTTTATAAATTTAATTATTTATATAGTAACATTTGAAATGTTGAAGGCAGTTGAGTTGGCTTGTTCAACACAAATTATTAGAGCTATTTTGGGTTCATAACAATAACATGGGGTGTTTGTGTTACAAGATCACATTGTAATCACAGTAAAATAACAAATTGATTGACAGTTTATTACAGCAGATAGGTTAACAATATCCTAGCAAATACTGAAGTTATTAAAATTTGATAATAAATTATTTTCACGATGGTTGCAAGTACATGTATCACATAAAAATTTAATCATTATTTCAGAATAATTATTCTTCCAGCTTCATGCAGGACTGAGGCTTTTTTGCTGAATAATTATTCATTCCATATAATTTGCTTAAAGAGAACAAATGTGAAAAATTTGTTTAACCCATTCATTCCTCAGGTGCCCCAGGATGCTCCCCCAGTTGACAAGAAAAATCGGCTGGCGTTAGACAGAATGAAATCTGTTAAAGTGCTACTATGATCTAAAAATCACTTCCTTTTTTCCTTCAGATTTTTAACATGTGATTGCTTAACACTTGACTGGCATACTTTTGAGCTTTGATTTTTATCCAAAAGCTGTTTACTTTGAGTGTAAGTTTTGAATTTCAAGGTCTGCCATTACTCGCGTTCAAAACTGACCAGTTGGGTCTCAGAGGGTTGGATCTTGGAGAAAGTGACATGATACACTCCCTAGCTTAAAATTTCAGCGTGTAAATGCAGCTTATTATACATGCAAAACACAAGTTTAAAAGTCTGAAAGCCCAAAACTCCTGTGCTGCATGTTTAATTCTGCAGTGTACATAAGACTATACAGTTAGTAATGGTGGACCATTAAATAGGAAAACTCCAGTTAAAATAAACTTGGGTCACTCACTGTTTTTTTTTTTTATCATAGTAGCACTTTTAAGTCTCACTGCTACGAGTCAATGGGTTAATGATAGAAAATCCCTGATGATCTCACTTAGTTGATGTTCACATTAAAAGATATTGGACCTTTCAAGAGTTGTACAGTATTATCTTTTGATGGTGCAATATTCCAACCACGGCAAAAACTCAATTACAATTTTATACCCCCTCTTAAGGAGGCTCCCTTGTGTTTTAGGTCGGTGCGCAATCTGAGCACTAGTATGGTGAGAAAAGCCTGAATCACCCATGTTTTTCTAATTTTTGTGACGTCAGCGCGACCAAATCTGTAAAATTAACTGTTAATTTTCTTGCATTCCCTTTGTAATTTTTTAAAAAAATTGGCTGTTTTAACCACATTGAGTTCCTATCAGATACCCTATATTTGTTAAAACCTGTCAGAGATAATCAAATATACTAGTTATAGCTGTCGCTAAAGTGCCAACGAGCCAAGCTTGCGTGATCTAGCGGCTGCAAACATCACGCGGCATACTCGTGCTTAACTCTCATTGGTTATCGCTACGGTCAACATTTCATCGCTTTGGTCTACATTACAGCTTTTGGTCTACATTACACTCAAATTTGAAGCGCTTCTGAGATTTCGTCCGCCTAAAAATCTTCTCGCGGCTCTATAAGCTGCCGCCTCGCCAGGCCTTCTGTCTTCAGAAGGCCTGACTCGTTGGCAATTACTTTATTAATAAGGAAAGTCACACATTACAGAATATTGGCAAAACTGTCTGAACAACCTGACTTTATCACTTCAAAATGTCAGGCAATATCATATCCATGATGTGGCAAAGAATAAGAAAAATTCACCAAAGGAAGAGTATAAATATTAAGGAATTTAGGCTAAAAATAGAAATATATCTGCCTGTCATTAGATGTGATGTTGCCATGGTAACGGCCAAAATCCAAAAATTGACACCCAAAAAATAAGTCCTATTATATCAGTAGCCATACTGATAAATCTCTCAAGGGAAAACTTTAAGAGAAATTAAGTAGGTTTCCTTTTGTAACTCGTGCCATGAAGTAAGGGTTTTCGCAAATACTCTACTAAGGGAGCCACCTTAATTTACTGAATCAGCATCTTGAGCAGACTTGTAGTATTTAGTACTTAGGATTAGTTATTGATTGCTTCCTATCATGGCATGACCATATTGATTGTTTCAGTACCAAAATTAGAGAAAGTGTAAATATTATTGCCAAAATAAAACATTACGTACCAAAACATTCTCCACTAAGTATCTACTATGCAATTATATATCATTATCTAATCTATGGTTGCATTCTTTAATAATTATTAAGGAGCTTCCATATCTAATGTGGTAAAATTACAAAACAAAGTTGTCAAAGTCATCAACGATGTACCACATAATGAACATGTTACTCTTCATTATGTAAAGTTTGGTAACAAAGTTTTGTCTTGAAAAGTTCCCATGTTGTCAAGGCAACTTGCCTCATTTCCAATGGTATCTTTTCGGGTTTTGGCGTCATTTAACTGGTAACAGTCACCAGTTTGATTTAACCATTACCATTTGTAGATTTTGGTGGGCTTCATCACTCATGACATCAAGGACCTATAAGTTACTCTTGGAAACGAAGCAAGTTGCCCTTCACAACCTGGGAATTCAAATGTTGAAACTTTGTCGCGAAAATTCCTAGTGCCATACTTAACTGAGAGCCGTAGATAATAAACCATTAAATCTTACTCCATACCTTGTATCTGAGCAATATAATGTAATTATGCTACTCAAAGCACATCCCTACAATATCTAAATCCCTGCCCTTTCAGAACAAATAATTATAAGGAAATTTTGCCCAACACTTATTGGATCTTATTATTGGAGTGATATTCCTCTATCTATACACAGAATGTCAAATGATCAAATTATTATTTAAAAGATCTCTCCTCCAAAATTATTTTGCTCAGTATCAATATTATTATACTGTCTCCATTGTCTAGTGTCCTCTAAATATGTTGTTTTCGTTTTCTCTGCTGATTGTAATTATTATACTCTTTTTATCTTAATAATGTAGTTTAATTCAAAGGGCATATAACTAGTTTACCTATATTGTTGCCCTTCTCCATTTTTTTTTTTTTTCATGGTGAGTCGAGATACTGTTGTAATTCTTATGAAGTGGAGGAAATAGAATGAACGAATGAGCTAGGTTTTTCAAACTTACCGATTTCTGAGTCTGGTTTACAGAAAATGTACAAGAAACAGTATGTTTTTTAGACTTAATGTCTTGTGGGTTTTTTGTTGTTGTTTCTTCAGTTTTCAAGACAGGCGTGCAAGTGAATTCTTAGATTTGGTCAGTATCTGATATTGCAAGAATGGTGAATTTCTGGTTCTGGTATTGTTTTTCCAAATATACAGTAGCATGCATTGTAAGCACCTTGTAAGGCCTATGCAGGATTAAATTTAAAATTTCACTCTCTACACTGGGGCTATTTTGGGGCTGTCTTATGAAATACAGCTAAACTGCCAACAGCAGTAAAACGTTGTTTGTGACCATTTGCCTATTTCACTGGGAAACAATTTAGTATGGCAGCACAGTTTGGGGCAATTTTCTGTTTTTTTAGGTACACCTCCCACCCTCTAATTGACTTTGACCACTACATGGTTCAACAAGGCCTAAGAAAGCCTCTTAACAGTCAACGTGAAACATGAAACCTTTGTATAAAATGTGTAAATAAGTCAAATTGCACACCCTTTCGTGAAGGATAGTTTTCTTGAACAGCAGCCCAAAGTTTGGAAAGAGTGTAATTAGGAATCAGGGAAATCTGCCAAATTTTGGTTAGTTTGAAAGTGTACCTCTACTCTGCACCGAGAGGTTTTCTCCGGGTACTCCGGTTTCCCATCTCCTCAAAAAACTGACATTTGACTTGATTTACTTTCATTGTTCATTTCAGTTTACAGTGTCCCCAATTAGCCCTCCAGCGCTAGAACGACTAGACACTTAAATAAAGTTCCTTTCCTTTCCTTTCCTTTTTACCTTACAGAATTGTGAGTGCTATGTAGCACAAGCAAAAACTCCAAAAATAAGCCCAAGAGCTTCAAGATATTACATGTGGTTGTAACAAAACTTATCACTAATCCAGCAAAAAATAATTAATATCAAAACCTACTGAGTTAACCCATTGACTCCCAGGGGTTCCCCATTGACGAGCAAAATCGTCTGTGGTTAGACAGAGTAAAATACTAAGTCTGGCCAGTTTTGGCCGGTTTGGATGCCAAAGGGTTAATTAACCACTGTTTGTGATTAATCCAATGGATAGCCCTATCCACAGCCAGAATACTTCATATCATTAAATTAACAATAAAAATAATTAATACTCTTTATTCACCTCCAGGTTGTACAAGCTAATATTTCTAAACATTTACCGGTACCCACTGCCACAGAACCATGAAATGTTAGGAAAAGGAGAGACCAAAACCCTCATGCCAGTATACTTGAAGCATTATTTAGTATTTAGGTATATACCACACAAGTGAATAGTAATTAGGTAAAGTACAATCGTCCAGGTGAATGTAGTCCTGAACCAAAGTATCTGTCAATGTCATTTCAAACAGTCCTTCTCACGACTACACTCAACTGAATGATTGTACTTGACTTAATTAGGATATGACTCCTGGGTTCAAACCATTTATGATTTCAAGTGAATAGTTTCTCTCCTATTTTATTTATTTTATTTTGTTATTTATTTTTTGTTTGAGCAGGTTGAAGTTTTGGCAGCTATTCAGCTGATGTGGACCTGCTATACCCACCCACCCATATACACACAGAGGACAGCCACAACACCGGGAACTTCATCCCCTGCTCTTCTCGAATAGTGTGTGGGTTATGAACATGGAAGTTATTTGTGAGATGGGACCTCCGGCTTATTGTCCTTAAAAAAAAATATATATATATATAGGTCTTTATTGTTTTTTAAGCAAAAATACATGCTAAAACAAGAACAGTTACATTAAAAATAGCCGAAAGAATTAATTAGAATTACAAGGTTATCGACATTACATTAAACATCTACTCTATATTTGAAAAAAGCCTGTTAAAAAAACTATTTTTAAAACGCTGGGAATTAACCCTAGAGAGTTGACTTCTAGGAACTCGGAGGCACGCTGAGCTTTCTTTCATTTTGGGGACGAAAGGGTACAGACGGTGATCAGGCATACCGGAGATCTTCTTGACTAGCAAGCGATCAACCTCTTCTAATACGCCATATATGTCAATTCGGTACGAAACATATTTGCGTTTAAAGCAGCACTGTAGAAAATTCTAAACCGTCGTTAATTCAGGTATTGAGGAGGCGTATACGGGTAGACCGTACGCTAGTTTGGGTAGAACAATAATATTGATCTAAAAACGTAATCTACATCTGGTTGTTGGTATCCCACTTTATGTAAACATCTTATCACATAAAGACACTTGTTGGCCTCCTGCAGCTTAACCTTAATATGCTTGTTAAATCTATGATTACTTTGTAAAGTAACCCCTAAGACTTTTAAACAAGAAACTTGCGTTATATTGTTCACAGGGTCTATATCATGAGCAACCTTCTTACAAAGTATTAGTTCATTACATTTTTTAGGATTACATGCCATGGCATTATCTTGGGTCCAACTGAAAAAAGACTCAGTTATTTAAAGACCCTGAGTGTTGGTCCGGCCAGAGTCGAACTCACGACCTCCCGCATGGCAGCCCGGTGCTCAACCAACTGAGCCACCGGTGCCAGCTGATTGGCTAACTCGGAAGTGAGTGGGCAAGTTTCTGACCACCTTTTACAAAATAAAGTAATTTTTTGGTTCACTTTTCATTCAACGTGTGTGGTGTACATTAACAGGGTCAGTTTTTCGGTGAGTAATTAACCCATTGACTCCTGGGGTTTCCCCACAGATGAGTAAAATCGTCTGGCATTAGACAGGAAAATACTAAGTCTGGCCGGTTTAAGCCGGTTTGGGTGTCAAAAGGTTCAAACAATACAATAAACAAAACTGAGGTGAATAGGTGAATAATAAATTATTTATTATTCACCTCAGTTTTGTTGATAGTGGTGGATATTTTCTTCGCCATCTCACCGCTCAGTAAATATCCACCACTATTCATCTACACTTGGGTGAATAGTATTGTTGTGAGTTAGGAACTTGGGTCAGTTCTGTTTGGATCACTTCACCTGCTGACCTTTTTATTCATATCTATAAAGCTAACCAAGTTGTTGCTGTTTTAAACAACAAGTGCACCTTTCAGTCTTTTAGAATCTCCTTGAGCTCCTGTTTGTTGGAGGGGGGAGAAGGACATTCCAATGTTATCATTTCCCTGTTTATTTTGCCCTTTCCTCTGTTCGACTCCTTGAATTGGTCAAATCTTCATTTTCAAAAATATATTTTGCTTTAACTCTTGTCAAAGTCTAACTAGGGAAAGATTGAGGCCATTTATGGCCACAACTGTTTAACATGTAGATATCTGCTTCCATTCATTGTTTTCTTTCCAAGTAATGCTCTCTCATGTCGGAACACAATTTTTTTTTCTTGCTTTCCTTTTTGTAAATAATAGGGTTAGGGTTAGGATAATACTTAGTTAACATCATCTTGATCTCCAGGGGATAACTTTGTTGAAAAATCGTGTAGTCGACACCTGCAGTGCCATCCATAACAGCTGAAAATTCTTCAAATACCACACCCTGTATAGAATCAACAACAAACAAGAAAAA
>NC_090894.1:17351839-17354339 GCF_036669925.1 Montipora capricornis | reverse complement strand
CTAATATCAATGATTTGTTGCATTGCAGACTTAAAAACTATTCCATTCAGCTTCTAAGACCCCTTAGGGTACCAGCTTTTAGGACGTAACAGTTTCCTGATTATTTATCAGTAGAAGCTAACATTGATTGATTCACAATGATACATTGTGACAGGGATACTGAACTAAGTTGTGGGTGATGGCTATAGGTAATCCCGGGGGAGGGGAGTACTCCCTATAATGGCCTATACGGGGAAGTTTCCCTGAAAGGGGTACCTTTATCACGCTTCAGGTATATGAAAGAGTAGGGATTTCACAAGTCAAAGTAAATGAAAGGGTAGGGAAATCTGTCATTTAGGTATTTAAAAAGGCCTTTCATTAAACTATTTCGAGCACACATACCTTATGACTGAGGGCTAGAAAGGGGATGCAGTGTTCTTAAGTAGGTTTGTGAAAGTGGTACTATTTTCCAATGGAAGGTATACAAAAGGGGTACCATTTGTCAATGGAAGGTATACAAAAGGGGTATCTTTTCTGCCAAAAATGGTATATAAAAGGGTAAGGGTTAGGGTTAGGACCGAACCTCCTCGTATGAATTTTTTTTAGGACCCCCTTCTGGGTAGGTAATAGCTTAAATTAAGAACACCAAGTTTCTCTGTCTTCTTTTTTAGTGCTAACCACTAAGCGTTCATGAAATACCCGTAGTGGTCTACAGCACTAAGTCTTACTCTCTTTGCCTTTGCCTTCTCTTTGCCTGTGACTCAGTTGCTTTGTGGCATGGAGTCACGTAGCCCTTAGAACATGGCTTTCTGTAGATCTTGGCTTATTCCTAGCAGCTTTTAGGTGTTGAGCCATTCTGAGTAAGCAGTGTTTTGATCAGTGCCCTTGCAGGTTGTCTCTCAATTACCTAATGACTATGGATAAAGTGAAAGTCTGAGTCTGATATGCACAATCGATGTAGTTCTTAGTGGCAGAGCTTCCCAAAGTTTTAATCACATAGTAGAGTTTGTTGCCTTCTAAGCTGCAACACTGCTGTGCATAGTAAGTCCAAGAGCAGCTGGAATCACTTAGTTGGACCGATATTGGTAGTTCTGGAACTGAGAAATCCGAGGGTTACTGGTAGCATACCATGTTATTGCCTTATTATGAAATGTTAATGTTGCAAGCATGTTTTACACCAATAACTTGGTAGGGGAAGGCTCTATGGACAAAATAAAGGATATTAAAATTTCAACCTCGGTTAATGCATTTCTTGTGCTCTGATTGGTTCACGCAATCTCGGTTATCAGCTCGTATACCATAATTTGACCTTATATGGTAAATGATTGCGCTAAGCGCTGCTAAACTATATTTTTTTTATCTAAGTTTAAGTTTCATATTAGATTTAAGGATCTTACTGAACTGATAAATGGCAACAATTGCCCGGCGTGCGTAATTTGTACCTCTTAAGGTGTGCCCGTGTTGTAAGAATTATTTTGATTATTTTAGCATATTGTAAATGTATATATAATTTAAAGCTTATTTCTTATTTATTAGTTATCATTGTATTCATAATTTATTTTATCTTTATGTTGTGTTCCCAATTAGCGCCAGCTAAATACATCGACACATGAATAAAGTTCATCATCATCATCATCATCATCATCAAGCGAAATTTCTCTCGGAGTAGAGCCAAAAAAAAAACATTTTTGTAGAAAGTTTGGATCAATTCCAACGCTTAGAAGTACGCGAAAGGATAAGAAATGTTTTATGATGAGCCTGCGTCTGTCTGACCACCAGGTCAGGTTTTTTTCGATTGCGCTCGGATTTTCTCCCTTTTTTCGCTCGTATTTCATACTTCCAAACTTTTGGAGTTTAAGTAATTTGATAAAAAAATTATCCATTCGCGCTTGTTGGATATGAGACTGGTTATAGCCAACTCGGCGCTACGCCCCTTGTTGATTGTCAGTTATATTGAGAAGATCCTCAAAGCCTTTTTCATAGGTAAACTACTTATGTTATAACTTATTGTCGTATTATGAATCATTGTATTAATGAGACATCTTGTTCACCAATAACTTGTTAAGGAAAGGCTTTAAGGACAAATAAAGGATATTCTATTGAGAAGGTCCTCAAAGCCTTTCTATAGGTAAATCCACTCATCTTGCAATGATAGTAAACCAAGATACTTAAATGACAATAAATGGCTGCAGCCTCAAAAAGGCATTTGCACGCAGCCAATCTTTGCGTCTGTGTCAATTAATTGGGAAAGGGATAGAAATACAGGTAACGAAGTGTTTCCTTGCTCTTCCCAACTTCAGCATCACTCGCATATGGGAATACAGAAAATTTACCTCACAAAGTGTGGTGGTTGCTTCTGCCGACTAATTGCCGTTAAATTATTTGTCCCTGCCTCTACAGATGACAGTTAAGGGATATGTTGGCCCATTACACGACCATAGAATTCCAAATATCAAAGATGACATTTATAAGTTTAAGGTGGTTGAATCTCTCGAACAAAGCGAAATGAAGAAATATTTCG
>NC_090894.1:17344339-17349339 GCF_036669925.1 Montipora capricornis | reverse complement strand
ATAGTAGACCAGGATAAAACACTATTCACCCCAAAATATGCAACTACTTTAAAATATCTCATCAGTGGGAAAACAGAAATCCGATGCACCTCGCTAATCCTTGATTATTTAACAATTATACGCTGAACATGTCTCCTCCTGTTTCCGATATGGGTCTGACAAATCGACGCCCCTGTTTCTGATTTGTGTCCGAACAAAATCAATTTCTGAGCCAGGCAACTCGATTGGAATCATATCTGCTTCAATGTTTGATTTTTCAGTCGTTAACCCGAACAGCACTTGGTTCTCCTTGCGAGTTTCTACTTCGTGACTCCTAAAACACCTCGGTCGTGTAGAACAACACCAATACCACTTGCGCGCCCGGTTGAGCAAATTGAGATTGATTTCCCCTACAAGATCAGTACCAATTTATACTTTAACATATCCAGACAGCTGACGAATTCGCTAAACCGTTGTACACCTACACATGTGCAGGCAACGAATATAAAACCATATGTCGCATTTTCTTTTGCCGGCTTTTTACCCGTTACGTTCATGACATAACTGCTGATCAGCTACAAAAATACCAATCAAAATGAACGAGTATCTGTACACATAATCGTAACAGCAGGTACCCGTTACATAATAGTTGTTGTGCTGAAAGATCTCAGAACTGCTCGTTGCCTATCCCATTTGGCATGGAACGACTACTGAAACATGTCTCCTTAATGCCTCTCGTACTGCAAAAAATGTGTACAACTGCCACTCAAAAGTGGTAAGAGGACAGGTAATTTGTATATATAAATCTCAGTATTTACATTATACTGTTCCTTTGACAAGAAATTACGAAAGACCAGTCGTTTGCAACGAGAATAACAGCGAAAACTGAGCACTACTTGTTCAATAATCAAAAGTCTACGTTAACACCACACACCAGGGCTATTCCTTAGTATCTGGCTGAAAATCTTCTTCTCACTACTTCTTGCCCCGGCCGCGCCTCAGCCATTTGATGAGGGCCAGTCTCCGCTTCGCTTGCTTCTCAAGTTGCCTGGGTCATCCCCAAATAGAATTCTGGGTAATTCTGCCATTCCATGACAAGGGAAGATCTCCGATTCTCATTTCATTGATTTTTTATATGTGTTGGGTCGCCCAGTCCGACCAGAAAAATACAGCACCCACTGAAGTTTTTAGCTTTCAAAACTTGCCCAAATTGCATCGGTAGGTCCTGGAATTCGTCCACAGAAAGACCAGATGGACAATTTCATTCGTGAACCGCTATGTTTACAACAGAGCATTTTAGGCGTCCCAGTTTGCATGAAACCATCTCTCACCTATGTCTTGAGAAGACCAGACACGCACGGCTCTTACGGTTGTGCCTGCAGAATCAACTAAATCCCAATTCCTTGTAAAAACCAGCATCTTTAGTTATTTTTTTTGTAGGCTAGCTATCGGAGAGCCTGAACATTTATGCATGCATGCGCTGACGGAATGTTTGAACAAGGGAGAAAAAAGCAGTACCTCCAGACGTGGCGCTGGAGCGTCGTACCAAACGAGTCATCCCGGGATTTCGGCCCGTGCGATCGCTTTTGGACGCAGTTGGCCCTTCGCTGCTTTCTGCTACCGACCTCGCCTCCCGGTACGGCATTGAGGGAGAGATATGTCGGCCCCTAAACCATATGAGACAAATCCCATGCCTACTCACAGCTCCAGACCGCCCTTGTCATTACAATTTAGCGTAACATTTTGATTGCATATATATTCAAGAGAAAAGTCATTTTATCTGTCATATGGTAAGCACTGGAGTCGCAGATTACAAAGTGTACGCATGCGCCCTGCTAAAGGTAACATGCACACATGCTTAAAAGTTTTTCAGAATAACTACAAGAGCTAATCTCTTCCAGGCATTACATTTTACAGCTAAAATACTTAGCATACACAGGTACATAACTAAGTACACAATATTTAAAGATATATTAATTAAAAAGAAAAGCCGAGATAGCGCATTCCGCAACTTAGCTGATACGTAAGAAAAAGAACAAAGACCATGACTGGTTTTTCTAGGTTTATTGAGGGAGAGAGTGTAATTTCCGTGAAGATCATGCATAAGAAGAGGACTGGAGAGAAAAGGTATCTTTCATATAAGCAGGAAAACCCTTTAAACAACAACGTACTTTTATATAGTCTCCCTCGCAGCCGTTTTTTGGATGTCACACAACGTTCGAGGGAGACTAACTTTTATACCGTAATATGGGGAAATTTTGAATGCGTTTATCGCACAGAGATGTAGAGTTTGACTTAAAGTTTTATCCCAATGCTTGCTATCCTTTTCAGATAAAAGTATTCAAAACAGATTAACGTTTTTTAGTATATCCTAATTTAAAAGCTCTATTAAAAAAATTATCAATACGGCTAAGATACTTTGTTATAGAAAGCACCATCTCAAACCTCAATAGCATAAGTAAAAATTGAAAGAATTAATGACTTAAAAAGAAGATCTAAGTAGTCGACTGAAAACCCATAGTATTTGCAGACACGCAAAATGTGAAGACGAGAACTATTGTAGCTTTGGATAACATATGATCATAACGTGTATCCCAGTTGGTTGGATTATCCTCAAAAATAACTCTTAGGAGTTGTAAATTAGATTTGCGCTTAATCAAGAGAGTATGAAGGTAAGAAAGGTAATCCCTCATATTGGCCCTATTCCTATCGTACCTTGCATACGGAACCTGCGCCCGCAGTGCGCGCGGCAGTCAAAACTGTGCTATCCTGTCAATCATTTGCCCCTTCACCGGAAACAGTGCATTTCGGTTGTTCGTAAATGACATTGTTGTTGATCTACGCAAGGATGCGGTCGAAGTCTTTATTCGCGAAGTTAACTCAAATAAATATCGATACGGTTTTGCCGTCTTCTTGCACTTGATTCGAAAATACCAGCCTGAATTCGTCTTAGAATAGTTAGAAAAAGCACAAATAAAAGCCAAAGCATAAGAGGTCACGTTCGAATTCTGCTCGCCGACAACCCAAGTTTGTTGACAAAAAAATTGCCACAAAATGTTTTAAATGGTTTTCTGGCCCTTTATTACTAATGGCGCTCTCGTTCATTTTAAATGGAGTATCGGGAAAGAAAAATTGTCAAGCTGATATTTTTTTCGTGTGAACATACATTTTCACGTAGCGAAAATTTGTATAAGCACTACAAAACGTTTACTAACCATTGCCCGAAGGAACAACACCTTTTAGAAGCTGCAAGGAAGCCGCTGATGAACTTTGCACAAAACCCTCGGCCCTTAACACAAGAAAGCCATACTTGGAAAGTTTTTCAGTGGAAGGCTCGCTAAGGAAGAGTTTCTAGAGCTTGCCCTCCCGCAGGTCGCCAGAAAGGTGCAAACAAGCAGGTTCCTGTCTGAAAAGAGCAAGATCTAGAAGGGGCAGTCAAAATTGTGTTTCTTTTATTGTGCGAAAATTTATTCTTCCCTCAATCCCAAATAAGAACTTGTTGTGTCTTGCAATTCAACAGTGAATTGCTATTAGGCCAATAAGAGAATCAACATCAACAAAGAGGCACTCCCAGGGGTTTGGGGAAGAAAAGAACATGGCTAATTTAAACTGGGGAACAGAGTAACATACATACATACATACATAATCTTTATTTAACGTGGGTAGAAACACTTATCTGAAGCTATTTTACAGGTTTTCCACAAAATAATATTAAAGAAAAAAAGAAATATATACATAAAAATGTGAGAATATGAATAAAATATCTAGTATCTAAAATTTCAAAATTTAGGTAACTAAAATTTAATGTTCCTCACTGGTTTTTTTAACAATATCAAAATATTTTAGGGAACAAGGGAAGAAAACCAATTTAAATTTTAGGGATCAAAAAGCTGGGAACAAGTTTGAAAGTAATTTGGGGAACAAGGAAACACAAGCAAATATGTAAAGGGAACAAGGACTCCTCTCCCCAGGAGGGCCTCATCAAATGTTCTGCGTCTATCCAACAGCTCAAACAAGCTATTCCAACAATTTTTGGATGACCAACAAGAAAAGAAGACTCTCTTAGAGAAATAGATTATTTATAGTAACACTTAAGCATGCTCAGATGCTTACGAGCACCCTCATGCCCATGTTTGTAAAAAAGCACCATGAAGTATTCCTTGTGGCTGGCTGGTTTAGGCATTGTTTCATCTTTCAACATTGGGCAAAACCAAATTAACTCCATTCTCAGAGGGCACTGGGGAAAGAAGCTAGAAGAAAAAAGTGGCCTTGATCCTATTCTCCCAAGGTAATCTTTACAGAATAAGATCATAGAAGGAACACTTTTGAGTACCAACCTTAAGCCTTTTAAAACAAGCGCAAACAATATTAATAATCTTTAAATTCACAAAATGTCAAACAGCATATTTTAGCCTCATATTCAATTAGATTTGGCTGCAATGTTCCTTAAAACTATGCAGAACTATTTACCATAAAATGTGGAACATTTCCTGCCTATCTAAATATGCCGCAAAAGGGCTCCAAAAAGCAACCAGTTAAGTTTTTAGATTAAGATACACAATACCTAAAAAATAAATTACTTGATGTGATCAAGACATTGAATGACCAAGCAATAAACAAATGGCAGCAATGTATGTTAGGTTCACAAAGTGGGAAAAAAATATTCCTCAACTGATGTTTCAATATGCATTTAAATAAATTTTCTATCAACAATTCAAGGGACTGACTTTTCACTGGTATTGATTTGCATTTCCATGATAAGTTTGAAAGTGAATCTGGCAACCACAGTGCCCTATGAAATGGGAAATAACTTAAACAAACTCTTTAAACAACATTTTACAAGGGACACCATTATTGATGCCCTGCCAAGAACAAAGATTAAACTGAAAGAAGAGTTGGTCTGGAGTTTATCCACAATGGACAGTTAGTGGCTGCATTCACCAATGTAGAGAACAAACACATCAAGTTTCTTGTCAAGCAACCAGGTGTTCAAGGAGCTATTCAATTTCCAAAGAACTATG
>NC_090894.1:17331839-17339339 GCF_036669925.1 Montipora capricornis | reverse complement strand
AAATTCTCGAGCTTACCTAAACAGTTCCTTTTCTTGGGTCTTCTCCTCTCTCCTCCGCAGAGGCTCAAGGAGGTGAATCCGCTGAACGAGGTACACGCGGGGAAAAAAAGTGAGGTAACGAGAAAGAAACCGCTCAATCAATCTCTCGTTTCTTGCGCCTGCACTCACCTTGCACAGCGGACACATCCTGACGCCTTACCGATAACCGAACCTCTGCAGAGGAGAGAGGGTCTTCTCCATCCCTTTTCCAGACCCTTGAAAAAATCTCAACAGTGGGTTTAGGCTCAAAGGGTCTCGAGACCAAAAGGTGCTATAAAGTCATGTACGTGTTTCTACATCGGTAAATTCTAAGAATTTTTAGGAGTTTGAAATAATTTAACAGAACTTTTTCCATTCCAAAAGCTACAGGCATAGAAAACCTCAAGCAGTAACTATAAAAAATCCAGTTTTTATTCTGTTTTAAGACTCTTGGGGCGCGTTCGATTGACCGTATTCCGGAATAGGAATACATGTAATAGAAGTTCGAAATCCTTCGTTTTTGCGGAGATTGATATTAATATTGTCAAACATCTGCTAAAATGCTATCATCATAGCTTTATCATCCTTGTTGCTGCACTCACATAGTGTTTTAAATCATCACTCCACGTATTCTTATTCCGGAATAGGGTCAATCGAACGCGCCCTAAAATTCAGATTTAACCATTTTTCCACGAAAACTCAACCTAGCGTTATGCGAGGCCAGCGAAATAGGCAATAGCAAGGAAGCACTTCGTTACCCTTATCAAAATCGTCATGCATCTAATTACATGTATTTCTGTCCCTTTCCCAGTTAATTGACACAGACGCAAAGATTGGCTGCGTGCAAATGCCTCTTAGAGGCTGCAGTCATTTATTCTCATTTAAGTATCTTGGTTTACTATCATTGCAAGATGAGTGGATTTACCTATAGAAAGGCTTTGAAGAACTTCTCAATAGAATATCCTTTATTTGTCCCTAAAGCCTTTCCCTAACAAGTTATTGGTGAACAAGATGTCTCATTAATGATTCATAATACAGCAATAACAGTATGCTACCAGGAACTCTAGGATTTCTCAATGCCAGAACTCCTGTTATTGGTCCAACTAGGTGATCCAGCTGCTCTTGGACTTAATATGCACAGCCGCAGTGTTGCAGCTTAGGAGGCAACAAACTCTACTATGTTATTAAAACTAAGAGAAGCTCTACCACAGAGAACTACATAGATTGCGCATATCAGAGGGGTACAAGGGTACTGATCAAAATATGGCTTACTCAGAATGGCTCAACACCTAAAAGCTGCTGGGAATAAGACAAGATCTACATCTAAAGAAAGCCATGTTCTGAGGACTACATGACTCCACGCCACAAAACAACTGAGTAAAAGGCAAAGAAACTAAGACTTAGTGCTGTAGGCCACTACAGGTATCTCATAAAGGCTTAGTGGTTAGCACTAAAAAAGAAGACAGTGAAACTGGTGCTCTTAATTTAAGCTATTACCGATAGCCATTATCTACAACCAGGAGCCCATGAATAGGAACGAGCAACTCCCATACTAAGCCTATGTCACGGCATTTTTACAGACCAGTCTATTTTTGGACTACCTTTGCCGTAAAACAACAAAGGCAGTTCCGGTTCGGTGACGCTATGACGTCAAGTTAGTTTCCTGTGATTGGTCATCGGGCTCCTACGGGAGTCCCATTCAAAATAAATCGGTCTGTGAAACGCCGTGACAGGAATATATGGGAGTCGCTCGCTCCAACTCATGGGCTCTTGTGAATCAATCAATGTTAGCCTCTAGTAATAAATAATCATGAAACTATTACGTCCTAAAAGCTGAATGGAACGGTTTTAAAGTCTGCAATGCAACAACTCATTTCTTTCTTTTTTCACCCCTCCCCACTCCTAGTCTACCCTCTCACAAGGGCAATTTTCCCATTTCCCACCTCCCCGAAACACTGGAGTCGGCTAAAACTAATCAAAACAAACTATGGTAAACTATATATCCTTTCAGGTAGCCCTTACTTTCGGGGTTTCTCTTTTCAAAGCATTCTTGTTTTAATTTCTTTTGTTCGCCTTCAGCGAAAAATCTGACACAAAATTTAATTTAGGCGGTCGAGGTTTTACAAATCCGTTATCGATTAGTCAAATTTTACCTGAATTTGCTTTTGTTTTATGTCAAAGAAACAATGTAAACTTGTAATCTTACCAAGTTATTTCTTTTCCAAGCTTCGACTTCGACTTTTCCAAGCTTCGACTTGGCCTTTAAATTAAAAGCGGCGTAAGCCTTTTGAACACTTCAAATACGTTTCCGAAAACCTTCTGTGTGCAGTTTTGAGGATAAAAATTAGCCTATTGTATTAGAAAAGTACAGTTAACGACGTTTTGAACGAAAAATTGTGAAGAAGACGGAATAATAAACATTACTTAGAGCTCTTTGCTAGACAGTGAGACAGGTTCCCGCGCTTTTTTCCCGCTTTTGAGAGATCGAGCTAGACCGCGAAAGATCTGGGCTGGGTGTGTGCTTGTTTTTTTGGTAGGCGCCAATCGTCCTAGGGCACCCTGGGTAAGTGCGACCCAGTCCTTTCCCAGGTCAGTTCTGTTGACAAAATGGCGGAATACGAAAGGCTAGGCTACAAAGGGGTAAGTACTTCATGTATCCCTTATTATTATGTATTTAAATATAGGGGTTTATAAGGGTATGTAAGGGTAGACATGGGTATATAGGGTTAATTATTTAAATGTATTATAATATACGCGTGGGAATACATTATAATTTAAATACACTATAATAGGGGATACATGAAGTACCTAGGTACAAAGGTAGCTCATTGCCGCTGGCCAAAACTCAGAAGGCTCAGAATAGTACAAAATGGCGGAAAGAGAAGGGGAAAAGGAGCAGGGTGAAGATCAAGAGTTTCTTTTCAGTCAACGTTCTCGCCCTTTTTACTTCTCGTGTGTCTCTTCACAAATTCATATTTAATGGATAGGTTGATACTTTATCTGTTAGGTGACACAAGTGAAATTTTATCCACGAAAGAACGCGATCTAACAGAAAATTCACACAGTCGAGGTAGTATATGAAAGTTAAGCCCAAGCTAATGATTTGATTTTGAACTTTAAGCCTGCCTAATTTTACGAGGTGGCACGCTTTTGGTTTAACTGTTTTACAGAAAAGAAGAAGAACAAAAGAAAACATAGCGGTCGGTCAAGATGCGATTCTTCATCGTCAAGCTCCTCCGTGAGCAAAACACCTGTGTCTGGCAAAGGCAAGTGTTCATCGATCGATGCATGGTCATGTTTTTTAGCCGAAACAAATGTTGTTTCCGGTTTGAAAAATTTGAATAAGGCTTAGAGATTACGATTAAGAGACCCAACTTTTCAACACACCTATGCAGTGTAATGATCCAAGGTTATTGCAAAGAAAGTGTCTAGATACCCGGCAGCCGGGAAGTGCTTTCAAAAAAGAGTCAGAAATTTTGACCAATTTTCTCCAAATAGCTCGCTTAATTCCTTTATTTAGAATCGCTTGGCATTTCTGAACAAACACTAAATACTCTGGTGAGGTTTCGTTGGTAATTTCTGTGGATATTCATCAGGAGTTGTGTCAGAACTCGAATATTTTCTAAGTCTCAAAAACATTGAGATTTTACTCTATGCCCAAGCTCAATAGTCGCTTCTGCTTTTAACCCAAGGCAATATTTATAATCGCTTGAGATTTCTAAACAAATATCTTATGTTCTTAGAGGAATTAAGCAAGCTATTTGGAGAAAATTGGTCAAAATTTATTTCTGACTGCCGGGTATCTAGTTTTTTGAAAGCACTTCCCGGCTGCCGGGTATCTCGACACGTCATATTGCAAAAGGGAAAGGACGCGCTTATTAACAGTAATTAGCGTCCTTTTCTTTTAATACAGTGCAAATACAGTACCGCCCGAAAGTATTTACTCATTGGCACGCGGTGAAACCGTCTTTGGCGAAGGGTTCTGCCGTGATTTCAATGAGGCAGGATAAATTCCTCAACCTCGTCCTGGTCGGGCGTGGCCGAACGCCGCAGCAAGTGAAACGTGGTATGCCACAGTGAAAAAGAAAACAGAAAGTAATTGCCACAGTGTGCATGCCGCACCAGATTCATGCCACGACTTCCATTTAAATCTTTCAGAACTTTTCGACTAGTGATAATCGTAACTATTATTTTATCAGAGTGAACTGGAACAACAGCAGGAAAACAAAGTCCTCCACGGATAGAAAGTCATTGGGAGCAGGATATAGCCAAATATTTTGTGAGCTAATGCTTGTCCAAAACCCTTTGTCTTCTTTTGACAATTGGACAAATTGATGACACCTCAAGCAAATGAGCAATCACCTTTTGTTTTTTTCAACTATCAAACAGATCAATGTTGTTTCGAGATTTAATTCAGCAACTTGTTTGCTTTTTACATTTCTACGACTAGTGTTATCTAACCATGGTGTAAGTGTGTGCGAATGATGCATTTTCAAGTAATACCTTTGTGAAGATAATTATTTAAAAAGAAGGACGGTCAGGAAAACAAATACCATTGTTCATTAAGAGTGGTTTGCTGACAGTTTTAAAGAAACGCATTGACAAAACCATAGTGCTCCTTGAAATATGTACCAAATGGATGTTTGGTCTGTCTGATATACTCATGATCACTATCATTGCACAGTTTAGATCACCCCTGGTGGATCATCACTGATACAGTGTAGGTCACCCCGATGAAGCAATTAGACTAGAGTTTAGAAATATGAGGTCTTTAAATCGTAACTTTCTATTGCAAGCTACTTTTTTTTCAAATGACTATGGTCATTGCAGTTAAGTTATGTGGAAGTCTAAAAAAGTCTAGGCTTATCAAGCCAACTAGGAACTGGTTAATTCCTATTTTTTTTATATTATATTTTAAGAGGTAAAGTTTATGACAGAATATGAGATGTCATGTTTGAACTGCACATTACGGATACTGATTTTATGCATAGTTAATAGAGGGGAATGGTTATGAAACCCGACAACTTTCTTTGTTGTAGGTTTTTGTTCTCTTTTCTGGCCTTGACCGTGCACAAAACACAATAGTTGTTTACTCTGTACTGAGGAACTAACCAATAGAAACGTGTTGGTTATGTAATTCATGCATAGTGTATGAGCGCAAAACAAAAGATTGTGCACGGTCGTGGACTTTCCAACCTAAATCTTGGCATCTTTGTTTGCTCCTTTGATGTTTGCCAAGCTTCCTAACCATTCCCCTCTATTAACTATGTTTTATGTAAGAGGATTCATGACAGTTACATGCTACTCTCCCTCCCGTCCCTGAGCAGGCCCCCATTGACCAGTAATCATCTGTCCTTAGACAGAGTAGAGTCTTAGTGTTAATCCTGTGAGGGGAAGAGTTAGGAAATAAGGAAACAACTTGAGTAGTAAATGCAATGATCATTCTCATGAAAATCAGTTCATGTAATCTTCAGTTCAGAAAATACAGTATCTCATTATATTCTATCATAAACAACCATGTTTCATGGCTTGACTCCCAAAAATCTTAACTGGTAAGGCTTTCTACTCACTTTTCAGGAAAATGGAAGAAAAGAAGGAGAAGCAATACATCTGATGAAACATCTGAATCATCAACCTCCTCTGGCTCAGACTCCTCAGGTTAGTCTAACAATGGGTAAGGTTACCTGCCATTGGTACTTGATTTCCATTGCCTGTTATCCACTTGGATAATCTGATGAAGAAAATGTTATCTTTCAATGCAAAGTAACCACTGCTATTTGGCAAAGTAACCACTGCCAGTTGGTTGAGCATCGGGCTATCATGCAGGAGGTTGTGAGTTTGACTCAGTGTCTTGAAAGAACTGAGGAGAAAGTGCTGCCTTGGTAATTACATCTGCAAATGGTTAGACTTTCAAGTCTTCTCGGATAACGACTGTCAAATCTGCGGGATCTCAACATTTGGACACCATCTTGTTGTGGCACAAATAGCCTTGATCTCATGTCATATACAGTGTACTGTTATGACGGGCTCAAGGAAGTCAATTCCTGTAGGGCAGGGTTAATACGTGGATGGGTGACTGTCCTGCATTAGTACCCCATGCTGTACACACTGAGGAATCACGCTGTTTGGTTAATCCAGCAAGAAAGGCCACTGATATGCAACAAAACTGATATTGCATTATAACACATGCATTCCATAATAAAAAGTTTTAATAAAATTATTAGCATGCATACATTTTAAGTGTCTTGTCGTCCTAGCGCCACAGGTAACTAATTGGGGACACAATTAGCAACAAGAAAATACTTACGGTGTGATATCTTCACTCCTGAATAAATACTAGTTCTAAAATGGTACAAGACAATTCTCCCCAAAGTATAGAACAACTTTCAAATGCCTTGTCCATGACAAAATGGGAATTGAATGCTTCTCGCTAATCCTTGATTACTTCTAGTTTTATCACTATTATTCCTTTCCCATAAGTTTTGCTCTTTTCTCCTGTGGCGCTGACTTGGGAAGTCATAAAAGGTGCTACTCTTCTGCTTTGATTTTCAATTTTTTTCCATCTCAGTAGACAGAAAGAAGAGGAAAAGGAGAAAGGTTTGGAATTACTGCCTTATATGATGTCATATCTGATATTCGAGAAATGAAATGATAAAAAGTGTGGTTACCCATAGACTCCTAGAAGTGAGGCTTTAGAAGTTTACTCCATCTAACACCAGATGATTTTACTTGTCAATGTGGGGTCAGTTCAACAGTCAATGGGTTGAAGAACCCTAAAAACTTCAGGTCCTCCACACTGTGGAAAAGCACAATGGTCACACATGAATTATGTCATCTCATTTTGTCACCTCAAGGCACTTTCTGATTAAGTTTGCTGCAACTCATTGCTGGGGTTGGTCACTGTGTGTCTACTGCTTCCAAAACAAGTTGCTGTGATAAGACACTTATTTGTTGCACCTGTAATTTATCTCGATGAGGGGGAATGTGAACTAGTTTCTCATTCAGCATCAGACCTTCAAATGGGTCACTGAGGACTCATGGGAAGATAAATGATACACACTTGTTCGTTAATACAATTGTACATATTTTATTGCAGCAACACGTCATAAAACTGTTAACAGTGCGACAATGCTGCTTTTACTTATTTTGTTGTTGCAACAGATCTAGAGATATTCACAAAAATTCACTGTCACTCAGCGTGAAAAGTTGCAGCAACTTGCCACCTAGCGTGTTTCAACCAGTCACAAGTATTACGATAATTATATTATTCAGCATTTTTGCACCAAAAAATCCTTTGAAGGCATTGTTATATTGAATGCCCTCATTTGCAGGAAAAGAAAAGCAAAAGGAAGAGAAAGAAAAAGTCCAAGGAAACATCAGGACCTGTTCAGCTATCAAAGGTTTGTCCGTTTTTTTTATTCTATCACAAGGGGTTAGGTAATTCATTCCCCAAGTAAAAATATGCAGGTGTTCTTGGGGCCT
>NC_090894.1:17309339-17326839 GCF_036669925.1 Montipora capricornis | reverse complement strand
AATCACTGGTATTTTAATCTGTCTCCTTCGTTCCACCTCTCTGAATCACGAAAAGGATTCTTCTTTCACCTTGATTTGTTTTCAGAGCCAATTTAATTTGTCTAAGATAATACCAAGGCAAGAACAGCTTGCAGATTTCACCTAAGAGGACTGAATCATTGAAGTTGAACATCAATCTTATTATGTATCACAAATTCTCTGGAGCGTATTAAAATTTCTTCACCGATATTTGGTTTCAATGCTTGTGGTTTCATGTGTATGTTTTCTGCCCACAGATTACCGGCCTTAAAAGTTATTGTATTTTAGCCACTAATTATTACCTGAAAATAAATTTAGTGACTTAAGACTTGACGTTGCTGTTAGAAGAACGCTTCTTGCCGGTACTGGCTCCAGATTCTCAAGGATGTTTAATTAAATTGCGTGACATTGTAAATGATATATTTATGACGAGATAACGCAGTAATTACAATTTGTGTTCACAAGTAAAATTACGGTCGATTCACTCATTCGTTAAAGGTAAACACTATAAACACTAATAACGGCCTTGCGGTTAATCACCATTTTGAATTCGTCGCGTTTGCGATGTTTTCGCACTAAACAATCGTCTTTTAATTCCTGGTTTGATATTTAAGAATAGGAGACTTGCGCTTATTGTTTGCAGTCAACAGTGGACATATTAATTTGACCTCTGCGGCGCTGGTATGCATTTGTCAAAAACTGAACATGTTTCGTAAACCAACAATCAACGTTACATGTTCATGAGGTTGCATTTGAAATTGTGCGTAGGATTGCTAGTTAGTTCGTTGCCGACATAGCTGCTGTCAGTCCACATATTGTGGCTTGCGTTAATCTGAAGGCTCTCTCTTTAAAATTCCGGAAACGGTACGTCAGTCCTCAGTGAACATCAAAGCCAGCTGGATCTCTCTTTGTCTGTCAGAGTGTTTATGCGAATTCGTTCTAATTTTCATCCAAGCCTTGGACGAGTCGGAAGTTCCGTTCCTTCACTTGCAACCATTTAAATAACAAAAAAATCCGACGGCTTCAGATCTCCTGGCAAATGCGTTGGCGTTTTCATATACTGGAGCAAGATTTTTCTGTATCCATGTTGAAAATTCAAGCTATTTTCTGGTTGCTGTTGTTTACTGTATCACATCTCTTTGTGACTGCAAGACCAAGAAATTCAACACAAACAGGTGGGTAATCTTGGTAATACCATCGTTTTTGTTCCACAAATTACAATAACGTTTCTTCAAATGAGAAGTTTTGATGTTAATATTCCGTGGCAATAATATTTCGGTTCATTTACCTTGATATTGAAAACTTCATCTAATTAATCAGTTTTTTCCCTGTATGTGTTTCGGGCCAAGTTAAATACTTTAACGAGAATATGCGATGGCCACCAAGACGGTGCAAAATTCAGTACTGTAATTTTGTTCAGCAAACCGGGCGAATGGTGTCAGTCAGTCTACGACTGAGGAAGCGGGGCACTAACCATTAAATTGATTTATCACAGATCTCTCCAAAACAAAAAGATTTGGTTGTAATGAGACATGGGGTAAGGCTCGTTTATCCGGCGACATCGAGAACAGAAACGGGAATCGGTTTACAATGTCAATTTCGGATTTAAAAGACTTCTGTTCTTAGCACTTTTCTACAGGTTCAACGATATGCAGTTGAACTTGCAAAAATGCAATTGAACTTGCAAAAATAATGCAGTCTGCAAGATCAGTCAGAAATAACGGCCGGGTCCCAAAAACCCTGCTTTAAATCTGCATAATGCGCTACTGGATAAATGAATTACAAAAGTTTTTTTGTATTTCAAACATTACAATTCACCTGTAAACGTTTAGTTAATTATACTAATAGTCAAATGTGCGCTATTGTACCAAAAACACAATGACAACGCACTTAGGTATCTCGCTGATCAGTACAGGCAACAAATTTATTCGCGTTTCGTTTGTTTAAAAGGAATACAAATTGTACAGTTCGCATATTAAGCATTTCAAACAAGGCGCTAATAATGTAAACAGTGTCAGTTTTTGCAGCTGCTTGGGAATCCTCCTCATCCTCCAAACTATGTTCACGCAGCTGGTGAGGACTTTTTGTGCTTCGATAAAGTTGTTTCTTTGATCAGTCAAACGCCCGGTGTTGACGCGAAAACAGAAAAAGAAAAGAGAAATTTGGAATGGTTATATAGCCAAATTAGGCCTGACAACCGTTTAACTGCATTAAAACGCAAAATTATATCTGCTCAGTGGCATTTTGGCGACTTTTTATTTTCGTTTTCCCTTCTTATAATTGTGGCTATTGGTGTATGACTCGCAAATCAAGAAAGGGTCCTGGGTCTCTTTGCTAATCAAAAGAAATTGACCTATTTAAATAGCAATTAGACGACAAACCGATTGTTTCAATATTTTCGCAGTTTCTATGATTCAAGAAAATTTTAATCAGTATTGCGGTTGACCTCCTTTCGAATTCTTCATTTTTTTTAACAGCTGAACCATGCGGAAGTAGCATTCACCTGACCGACCCTCAAGGAAAAATATCCAGTGGTAATTTCACAGGACCATATCCCACAAACATCTCGTGCACGTGGATTATAACGCTCCCTCAAACCTCGAATTTGCTTTTGAGGTTTAATTCATTCAATGTTTATTCATCTGTAAAACACTGCGGTGGTACAAAGTGTCGATGTGATTTCCTTCAACTAAAAGAACTTGATCCGGAAAAAAATAGCACGGGATTTAATGAAAAATTTTGTAACGATTTCCCGCCGAAAAAAGTGTATAACTTGAGGTCCAGAGTAAGGATCCGCTTTGTTTCTCATTCACCGAAAGAAAAAGAATTCGAGTTTTCACTGAGTTATAAAGGGACATTACTGTCTAGATCAATGCCAAAAGGTTCTGACTTTGTGCCAGCAAAGGCCGCTTTAAGATCTGGGATAGGGAGCGGTGCCAAGTTGCCTGTCAATCAAACCCTTGCGGCGACTTCAGAACCAGCTAAGAATATCACAGACACTCTAACACAACGAAAATACCCTCAGAATTCAACCTCGTCTGAGGTTGATGTGCCTTTATCTGCTTTTACCAGTAAGGCCCCAGTGAACTTTCAGCTTACGTCTGAGACAACTGTGTTACCTTCGGTTGAACAGTCCGGCCCGACTTCGCTTCCCAGAACCTTTGTACCGACTGGAACGAAAACACAAGACAGAATATGGACAAATCCAGTTCACATTGTAAATGCAGTAGAGCAGGAAGAGGTTGAAGAGACAGTTCCTGATATCATAGTCCTTGGTCCTTCAGTTCCTGTTGTTATGATCTTTGTCCTTGTTGTGGTGGGAATCGCTTGGTGGAATTACAAGTTTAATTCAGAAGAACTTAATAGGTACTACTTGTTTTCTCTCTTGGACTTTTAGTTTTGGCCCTGCATGCTGTTGGAATATCATCCTCCAACTCACGAAAAGTTTCTTCAACTCTCCAAACTAAAACATTTCCCCGTCACCTTCCAAGTTTGTAGAAAACAGATGAACAAATCTTTTGATTATTTTACAGATACGAGTCTTACGCTCAAAGCAATAAAGCTAAGAGACACAAAAAGCACTTGAAAAATATCAGGTAAAAAGTGCGCATCTTCATCTACATACATTTATTCCTTTAATATTTTACTGTTGAAATTAACATAAAGTTTTTTTCTTATTTTCTTTGCTTTCAGCAAGGGAAACCTCTACAACCGAATGACAAAGGACTGGAGAGGGCAGTCATTCAGCGTGAAAACTCGGTGAGACAGATGGAGGAGGCAGTGCGGCGGCCCAGTGGTTAGGGCGCTTGCCTTTAGATCCAGGGATCCCGGGTTCAAGACCCGTTCTGACCGTTGAATGTGTTCCTGGTAGTCCCTGGTTCAACTTCTCTCGGCTGCACTTGTAAATGGCCAACTGGTTTGCCTCCAGCCAGTTGGGATTCTCCTTAGCAGTTGTTGAATGTTCTGTCCTGCCGTGATTGTGTTTCATTGGCCCTGAAAATCTGCTATGGGGAGTGGTCAATTAAGTATGTATGTATGTATGTATGTATGTATGTATGTATGTATGTATGTCAAGGGCGGATCTAGGATTTTGGCTAGGGGGGTTGCACATATAAGACGGAAATGCACAGGAAACCCAATCTTTATATGTTAGACAATGTATAATACGTGCTTTTAAGAGGGTTAGGGCTGTAGTATGATAAATCTGTAAATGATGAGGCAAATAAAAATCTAACTTAATGTAGTTTTTGTAAATTTTAGAATTTTTTAACAAAACGTTTTTTTTTTGGTAACCGATGGGGGTGCACGTGCACCCAGTGCACCTCCCCTAGATCCGCCCTTGTATGTATGTATGTAGGTATGTATGTGAGACCCTCTTCACGGTCAAATGGAACTGAGTGAGATAATTATTGGACACATCATCTAATTGTAATATTTTACCATTTAGAGCGAGTCCTATGGTAGGGAAAAAAATCTCTTTCGCCGGCAAACTTAGAGAGGGGTAAGTTAAATATCAAAATTACAACTTTGAAATTCCACTGAGAGCAACCTTGGCTCACTTCAACGATATTTTCTGCCACTTTTGAGGAGATCCTCAGTTGCTTCCGACCGAAGTTCCATAGGAATTCATATACTGCTGGTTTTCTTTTCACTGCCATATCAAAAGCCAACCTCTAACCCAAAGTGTTGTTATTTATGGACATAGTTTTGTGTTTGTCTGACCAGAATAAGAACTCCCAGGCCCTCTCCAGCTCATTCAGAGGAAACTATGCCTTTAACAAAGCCAGCCACAGCAACACCAGCTTTTCTTAGTCCTGATGCGGCTCCCTCAAGCGTCGGTTCTCGACCCGGTTCTCGCCCGGCCTCTCTACTATTACGGGATGCTTTGATTAATATGCTAAGCGGAACGGAGACTGGGTAAGTTGTTGTTATCAATAGCATTAATTTGTGGGTCTTCAGAGTTGCTGCATTACCAATTTCTTCATAAAAGAAAGGTATGTTTTCGATTTCTTTATTATTGAGACAACCATGTCAGCGCCAACTTATTTATTGAGAGTGTTTATTCCAACATTTAGAGAAACGCCCAGTTCTGGTCCAGCTTCCAAGCGAGCCTCCAAACGCGTATCCTTCATAAATGAAGACGCAGGTCAACCACTGCTGAAACATGAAGCTAGTCTCCCGGAAAAGTGAGTGTTATTTCTTTCTGGTAAGTGTTGATGGCATCATGCTTCCAAAATCCTGCTTGCCATTTAACATTTAATTCGGTCTCATTCCAGACGCAAAAATTGTCAAAACCTATGAGCAGGTATAGCTCACTTGGAAAGTACGAGCGGGCTATCAAACCACAGGTTACCGGTTGGATCGTCAGTTTACTCGTTTCCGCATAGATAGAGCATTAAAGTCCTTGCAAAACAGAGCACCAACAGAATGAGTAACAGACACACCCTCGGCTTGCATTGATAGCAGACTAAAAGGGACGAAACTTCGCAACTTTGACTTCCCTGACCTTTTTAGAATCCAAAAGTATCACGACATAAATAAAAATCCAACGCGCGAAGCTAAAGGACAATTTTTTTCACTGAGGGGACGCAGAGAGGTTTGGCGGATGAAGGCTGCCTCATGTACAAAACTCTTGACCGAACTATGACTTTTCTTGTGTTTCAGGGAGTTGCATATCCCAGCAATCCTCGTGAGACATCCTAGTGATGACGCAGTTGACCGTACAGCAATTCCTCCCGAAGAACCGAGGGACCCTGGACAGGAGTAAGAAAGTTTAGTCGTGGTAACCTTTTTACGCACTCATTTCGCTCCTCTATACGCCACAATACGCGGACTCGAATATCTTGGAAACTCTAAAGTATTCAGAACAATTTAAAAGGTCCAATAAAATAGGCGGAACAAGGATGAGAAGTAGCGAAGAATCTGGAAACGAGATGCATGGAAAAAGTGAAAACATTGTGTGGTGATCGCTCACGTCAAATTTCATTGTCTTTAAAATGTTATTACGTGATTTAACCAACAGATATAGCGAACCAGAAGTATGTTTTGAAGATGAATCCCCGTATTTGGAGGGAGCCTTGTTGCAGAATGATACAGAGGGATCAAGTAGCTGGGATGGCCGAGAGTGAGTATAACATATCGTCGAAATGAGATTTTTTCCACTTGAACAAAGGAAAAATGAAAAATGAAACCGTCGAACGATAGCAACATTGAAGTCTTAAAATTATCAAGGGTTTCATTTCGCAATGTAATAATGATAATGATAATAATGATGATAATAACAATAATAATAATAATAATAATAATAATAATAATAATACGGTCAAATTATCAAGGCATTTCTCCGCCAATAGTGCCGTAAGAAGTTCTGCTTTGGACAGTCAAAGAGTCAAGCATAAGCAAACTGAGCTTTGTCTGCCCACGAATGCGTTATGTTCTTTTTCCAAGGCTGTAACCTCGCATCTTCAAACTGTGCTAAGCCTGAGCCAATTTGCCAATGTCATGGTGCATTTTGTTGTATAACAGGGTTACAAAACCCTTAGATGTAGTTTCTTTCTACAGGGAGGGCGATTACCCGGAGTCAATTCCAGAGGAAATTCCAGAAAGAAGCCTGTAAGTTTCCATAGTTACCTTTTATTGGTATTCACTACTTGCACAAATCCCATAATATACATCTTTTACCCCCCAAAAATCTGCATAGGCATTATTTTCGACTTCTCTTGGGACATTTTCATGTCCCAGGAGAAATTGCAAACAATGGTTTTGCAAAAGTTTTGGGGGGTAATAGAGGTGTATTATGGGATTGTGCGAGTAGTGAATTCATCTTTTGCTTGACCTCAGTTCGTATCGTAATTTCCGTAAACTCGTTTACAATTAAGTTCAGTCAGGGTACTCTTTCCTGGGTGCTCATAAATTTCCTTTATAAATTCCTTTTCTTTTTTGTTTTTCACAGAGTTGTTTCGAAATCACGCAACAGATAAATATTTTGTCTCAGTTTTCGGTTAAATTTAGACATGTCCAATCACATATAGCGTACGTGGTCACGTGGTTCTGTTTTTGTTCACAGAATATTTCCCGATCTCGAGGACTTCCTACTCAATTTAGATAAAGATTCTCTTGGCGATTCTCCGCCGTATAGTTGGTAGGTATTGCTGTTGCGCAGCGGATCACGTGTCATCACATCTGCCAAATGGCCGCTCATGTCATAAATGCAAGTCACAATACAAAAGTCAAAGTGTAACCTACCAACGCTAATGAATGAAAATAATTAATTATTTGCATAAATCAGCTAACTTTATGTTACTCCACTTTCTGTGTTGGTCGTTATGTGTTACTCTCATAATGCGTTTTACGCTCTGAGTTATCATCTTAACTTTTCAGTTGAATTTCACCTTTCGATGGTACTTAGTTGCCACATTTGTGGTTGCATTTTTACCTTCCAGCGAGGGACATATCAGAGACATTTTGAGAAAAAGTTACGGTGAAGAAGCATTGAGTAGCCTGGGACCAAATACTATACTCAGTGTCCCAGATGGTAAGTGACGTAATTTTACATTAAGAGAATTCTTACAATAAGGAACTGGAAACTAGTCATCAAAGTGGTGCGGCGCTATTTGAAGGGCGCTAGAACTGTGCGAATCATTGCATTGTGCTCAAATAATTTATACGATAAAGGGGTTACGTTGGTTTACGTTGCCATCTCATTCTGCAAAAGGAATAAAAGAAAGGTCTCACGAACGAGGCCCCTTAATTGGGACTCGGTGCCCCCTTGAGCCAGACAGAAGGAAATCCTAAAATGAACTGCCCAACGTGACTGATGGTGCTGCGCAGACAAATGCAGAAATGTGGTTTTTGGATTTTGATAAACTTGACTCCGTAAAATAGTGTTTGTTTTGAGGATATTAATTATATTTTTCTCTTGCATTGTTGTCAGAGTTTCTCGGAATGGTACGAGGCTCATCCCAGTCCACGGATAAAGCGATCAGTGACTCGGACCGCGTTGATGACGTTGACTAGACGGCTTTCTGATGTTTGCGTCAGGACGCGATGGACCATCGATTACCATTGTTCTCACAAAAAGAAGCATAATTCCAGCAAACTCGACAGGGAATCAAAGTTTTGTCAGCCATTTGTGGGAGTGTACAACGAAGAGAAGGACCTCGGGGATAAATGCTTCATGAACATTGAATAACGTTAAAATATCAAAAAACCGCCAACTCATCCCCACGAGAAAAGAAGGGCAAAATAAAGACATACCAGGGATAACCGACGAAAGAAAAGCGTTTCAGCTTTTCCTTCTTAATCATAAATTTCTCTCTGCCAAAAAAGTCTCATAATATATATTTCCTGCCAATATAAATTTTACAATACCGAAGTCGAGGCAATTTTTAAAGGAGAGAGTTAAATACAGGGACAAAGCTCTCGATATTTTTTTTGGAAATTGCTTTTTTGTAAATTGCTTGTTGAGCTACTTGATCTCTTTATAATAAGAGGTGGCTTGTGTTCCTTTTATATCGCTGTTTGCCTTTTCCTAGTTTTATTGCTCTTTTACTATAATGGAGCTTCAAAAATATAGCAAATGATTGTAGCATTTTAATTAGCTTACCTCAATTAAATCGAGGAAATTTTTAGAATAGGCCATTCTCGAGTTCATGCCTGCGTCCTCTTCAAAGCGAGTCAAAGTGCGAAGTTTTTCTTATGAAAATTAGTTTTCAGTCATATGTAAAGTAGAACTAAGTACCATCACAAAAACTTTGCACTTCGACTCGCTTTGAAGAGGAGGCAGACATGAACTCGGAAATGGCCTATTGCATTGCAGGTGTCTTGCACATGACAATGAGCGGGAACCACTGATGAGAAATAACGCCAGTAACAATGATACGTCCGTCTGGTGGACCTATTATATATAAGAAAGCATCACTAATTTTAACTGTAACAGTTCTTCTAAATAAACTTTTAGCTTTTATTAAGTGCCTTCAACATTACGAAGAGATGATTTGAATGAAAAGTCACAACTGACCTTTCTGTTGAAATAAAAAATGGGAAAAGTATGACACAAACAGAAGGATTCGATTTGAGGAAAAAGCTATGCTCGTGCTAGAATTACTCCAGCGGTCTGTGCATATTGGATACGCGTACTCGCTATCGTATAGAACATGTTTGCTGAAAAATATTGAAAATTCTTAAAAAGGCTGGGAATTCCAAATGTTGTGCTTAAGAATTCCTGCAAAAATCTCCCAGTATCTCGCGATTTTTTAGTGTCAAACCTCAGATACCCTCCGTCTACTGATTTTAGTTTCCTATTTTTAATAAGAATGATGGCGACAAAGAACAATTTTTGTGCAAAATTATCTAAAAATCCAATTTTACCGTCCCCCCCCCCCGGGGGGGTACTGCCATATATGGGCTATATAGGTATGTGCCGCTGTGAAGGGTATGGTTTTCAAGCAGTTTACACTAGCATAGGGTATATAAATCAGAGCGTTTGGGTCTAGAATAGGGGATCATTTTTCACGAAACTGACCAGTTGGTTGAAGATTTTATCTAGACTAAGGAGCCAGGAATTGCTACTCAAAAATATAAAAAAATGAAATCAGCAAGTTTAAATTTTCACGACTCAGCCTCAACAGCGTTGATAGATGACTATCATAAAACGCTACTGGATATTATTAACTGTCAAAAATCGGGATTCAGACCGAAATCGGTGGTATTAATACTGGTTAAAATTACACAAATTATTGTCTTGATAATGCGTACGTACGTGCTTGGCATTGCTGGAAAGGTATAAATAAATCCTTTTTTAAGAAAGAAGTGATTGTGGTATAAGGTTTTGTTTTGGCTTTGCTTTAGACTGTGCTAGTGACCTCAGTTTCTGGAAAGCAGCTACTCTAGGATAGGAGTAATTTGGGGAGTTTACTCTAGTATAGGGTAGCAAAATCTAGCTGAAACTAGCTCTGGTACAGGTTATGGGGTTCCAGGGTCCCAGCGGCACGTCCCCACCCAGAAATTCCTAAAGTACCCGCCCCCCCACCCCGGGCGTTTCCCTGCCCAAGGTTTCTAAAAATCTTTGACTCCCCAAAAATCCTTTAAAAATCTGGATTTTTGTATCTAAGCCTACAGTGTATGTTTGCCTCACACAACCATGATACCAAACAATTTGCTTGGTGTCGCTCAAACGGTCGCCATACTAATCTGATACCAAGAGGCCGGACATCGAAAAAAAGCGCTCACCGTAGCACGACATGATTGCCGCCATGTTTTATGGTTACTCGAATGCAATGTGTACGTCAATGAGCCACATTTACGTATTTTACTTATTGTCAGCAAGTGAGACAACTTCATTTGTCCCTCCCTAATTACTTTTCCTAATCTCAAATTTCAATTTGTGAAAAGCATTTGCTCACGAAACCGACAATTATGAACAAGTAAAGACATGAGTAAAACTAACAAACAAACTGCGGTTATAAACATAACGAGATAACGCATGTTGTAAAACTTTTTATGAACTTGACGTTTCCTATGCTCCAACATACATCTTCAGAAGTAACGGTTACCTAAAGTACAATTGAATTTAAAACATGAAGACTAATACCAAATAAGGAAAGTAATGGCAAAGAAATAAACAGACCTAGTTAAATCTGCTTGAAAAAATATAAATGGCTAGTAGAGAAGAAGTTCTCACTGCCAACATTTTCATTAAGCGCTGGTTTAACTAGGCAGATTTAACTAGGTCTGTTTATTTTCATTGTCGTTACTTTCCTTATTTGGTATTAGTCTTCATGTTTAAATTCAATTGTACTTTAGGTAACCGTTACTTCTAAAGATGTATGTTAGAGCATACGAAACGTCAAGTTCATTAAAAGTTTTACAGCATGCGTTATCTCGTTATGTTTATAACCGCAGTTTGTTTGTTATATTTAGTCAAGTTGAAATGGCCAAAGAATAAGAGTGTCTACGAAGTAAGGACACGTACGAAAAACTTGGCCAAAGTCTAACGTGAAGTTCATTTTATACCCTGGACAGTGGCTTATCCACTGGATAAAGTTATCATCCGGACTTTGAAGAATTTGAACAACCGGGGCCTGGGGCCCATTTCTCGAAAGTCCCGAAAACATTTCGGGCCCGAAAAGCCATTTGTGAACTTGCCAAACGCGTGTTTTGAAAAGCCGATCTTTAAAATGTTTTCAAGGTAACAGAAAGAAAAATGACTTTGAAGTTTGACGATTTAAATCCGCTCCGTTCTCGAGATACAAAAGGATTTGTGACACCCGAAAATGGCCCGTAAAGCTTCGGGATTTTCGAGAAACGGGCCCCTGATTTTGAACAACCTGATATTGTCATCGTACGAGTTTATATGTCAGAAATATTGAGTAATCGTGGAATACACTAAATGTACTTTTTATTTTTTGTAGTTGTTAAATCCCTGGCATGCAACATTTGCTGCAAAGTCTGTTCTATTTTGTTGAACAACGATGTTGACACCGGTTCTCCCCTCTTTCAACCGTCAGTTGAATTGATGTTGAATAAGTTTAACGGCGCTTAAACTTTACTTCAACAAACACTCAACATCATGTCTTTGTTATCACGAATGTTGAATGAAGTTCAAGCCGTTTGCCCTTGTTGGGTATGCGCGTGCGTACTAATCGGATGTGACAAGTTAGTGTCCATAATAACAACCGCAACTGCAGACTGAATGCCAGGCCTCTCCTAGTGCTTTCTTGCATGCATCAAATGTGATGATGCGCTATCCACCGGATAAATCACTATCCAGTGGACAAACACTAGCAACACCGATTGAGTTATCCAGTGGATAGTGATTTATCCGGCGGATAGCACTAGTATCCATCGTTTGAAGAACTGGAGCCAGATTATCATTATTACTTAGTAACATGTATTAAAAAGGAGAGTTAACGCTTTCTTTTAAACGTCAGCAATGTAGGGCTTGTTTTAAACAGAGAGTATTCGTTGCCGTGAAATCTCAAATACTCTACGGCCACTTCCCGTCTGAGCTTGCAGCTCAATTAGAAGAGAAACGGTAACCTAATTCCGAGAATGTGGGTTCAATTTCCAACCTGCTCAGACTTTTTTCCTGTCATTCTGTGTGCCCGTTGCCTTAAAAACGATGTTGGAACATACCTTTGCAAAGGGATTTCGTCTAAACCGTAGCCGCCATAAAGTATACTTGCATACAACACAAAAATGGACACTGGAGAATACGCTGCTTTGCTGTCACCGCACTCTTTAGCTCCAGCGGTATCAAAGCATCAATAGAGCTGTCATATAAACCTCATCTTCTAGGACTTCTAGATAGTGCATACAATGTTTTGCCTGTACTTTTTCATGGAAATGTTCCGAGGAAGAATAAGCTGTGGCTACAATATGAGGAGTATCATTCAATGACATTACTGAAGGACTATGAAAGAATCTCTTTTTTAGAAAATTGTGGAGAACAAGGTTGTTACTACTTCCCGCTTATATGACGTACCTATCCGTGGCCAGTTAATCCTAATGGCGGACGATTTGGAGGTACAGCGTTGATTTCTACCTTTTTATTCATAACTTGCTTTTTTATCCGTGTATATAGATATATATACTTTTTAAGGCAAATACTATTTGCGTATCCAGATACGTTACCTGTAAAAATGTTTTTTTCTATTTTAGCCTCAAGGCTCATTGTCTAATCCACCATTCGCGGAGGGCCCTCTAAAAGAGTTGAAGTGCTGTTCAAGATGTGTTTTACGCCTTTGTGGAGAGAGGAATATTTCCCTGTACCAAAACATTGAGGTGGAAGTAAGAGAGTGAAATCCTTCCGAAACATATTATCATCTTTGTTTTAATTCGCCCAAAAGTACACTTTTGCGCACAGACTCGGTAAACTACTGACAGTCGCACAATAAAGTTTAATTAAAACCAGTGATTTTATCTTAAGGAAGATGTCAAGGAGCAAATATGTGTGGCATGTTTGGGTATCTTAGCAAAGACTCAAGAAAGTGTTTTTGTTCATAAGGTGAGACAATTGAGCATGCATTGCACATGTATGTGATGAAGTAACTGTAGAATACCTGACCACTTCTAAGCAGTATTGTTGGTCTGCATTTGAGGCCTTCCACAAAGAACGAGTCAGATTATAGACTTCAACAGGAGCACTGTTGCTGTTTTGTGGAAGCAGCATTTTAACAAATAAGGCAAATAACAATACTAATGTCATCCTAAACAGTCTGTATATTATTAGTTTATGTATGTTATCGCATGATTTCGAGTACAATTTGGAATAAATAAGCACAAGTAAATCTTTTCAAGGACAAACTAAGTTGCTCAAGTTCATAGGGCAAGTCCAATATTGCTGTAGTCTTTGAGAAAATTTACAAGGGTTTATTTATTCTAAATAGGAAAAGAAAAGTCATGTGATTACTTATTAAAACTTGAGTTTGGTTAAGCAGAAGCAATGCACATGTATCATCCGGGGCTCACATTTAATTGTCCATCTCTGAGTTTCGTTGCTCATTGACCAATCAGAATGCTTGGTTTGTTGCTTCTTTTTGCACTGAATTACCTCTTTTCTGCACTGTGTCACCTGAAAACTGCATTTCTCTGAGCCAATCAGAATGGAGAAACTTGTCAAATCATAATTGAGTGAAGTACTATCGTTGGGGTGAGTGTAGTTCTGGGAAGTTCTGATTGGCTAAAAAGGAGTCCAGGTCTCTCATCTAACACAGGTGCAAACTTGTACAATGCTAGTGTATTTTACAAAATTATGAATGATGGTAACTACTGGTAGTTGCTTAGCAATGGGTGTAAAGACAGCTAAAGAATCAGACTTCTCTGCAGGATTAGAACCTACAATCTCAGTAACAGCAGTCGGATGCTCTACCCATGGAGCCACAACAACTCCTGGGGAGCGTTTACCATCTCTACTTTCATACAAATGAAATGACTTTTGACTGATAGTCTTGTAAACGTTTTACAAACTTTAAGGTAATGTTTCAACCAATCAGTTTAATTATCTTAATAGAAAATTGAAGTGTGTGTTTTGTTGGTCTGAAAATTTGCAGGTTCTTATTTTTACTAACTTGTTCTCAAATGTGATCACATATACTAACACTGTACTCACTACCCTCATGCAAGCTGCAAGTGGTAAGGCAACCCATAGCTTTAATAGTTATGGAAATGCAATCCCATGAGATATGACAACAACATTATCATTTAAATCATTAACAAGCAGTAATTTTTTTTTGTTTCTATGATATCTCCAGATACAATCTACAGTCCAGAATGCTGGGCATCAGTTTGAAAATTTCACATTTGCCATCTCTGTGCCTCTTCCAGTTCTCCTAAGGCAGGTATGCGATCTCAAAATCTTGATGAACTCCTTGTGAGTTTATCAATGTCATTTATCTTCTTTGTTCAAGGGAGGAGAAAACGTTTTTGGCAAGGTATCGTACCTGAATAACCTCACTTATTCCCTTTTTGTCCAACAGCATTCAATATCATTATTTCTCCAAGAAAATTACAGGTATGTTTTTATTATTAATAAAATAGAGCTTACTGTTCATTGAGATGGGCGTCACAGTCTTTGTGATTCTTGGTAGATTTTAAAGTTTCATTTTGCGAAATTTGGAAAAGGATCAGGACAGCGAGACAAAGAACATTTTATGTTATGCAGCAGTTCTTTTGTATTACAGATTTAAATTACTAGAAAAGCTTTGAAAGTGTGTACTTCTAGCAGATACAGTGTATGTTCAGGGGTTTATTTAAGCCTCCACTGTTTAAATGTTTTTGACAGTTCAAAGTTTGACAAGAAGAAATTGGATGAGATCCCATCAATCAAAGAAGTTTTCAAATGGGTTTATGGACCAATAATTGAGAAGTTATTTCAAGTTAATTACAAGCCACTGGTAAAGTAAATTGTTCCTTTTGTTAGAGAAATTACAGGATTGTTTTGAGGCTACAGACCAACATGTTCATGTGTTTTTGATATTTAGTGTGAGATAGAGAGAGACAGTGAAACCCCAGGACCACTGCAACCACTCAACTGCAAATCATTCTTGCTTTAAGATGGAGGCAGTGTGGCCCAGTGGTTAGGACGCTTGCCTTGAGATCCAGAGATCTGGGGTTCAAGACCCGCTGTGACTACACAACCCCTGGTTCAACTTCCAGGCTGCACTTGTAAATAGCCAACTGGTTTGCCTCCGGCTAGTCGGGATTCCGAACAGTTGTTGTTGTTGTTTTTCTGTTCCGTAATTTTGTTGTCTTTCATTGACCCTGAAAAGTGCCTATGGGGAGTGGTCAATAGACCACATTTGTATTCTCGGTATTGGACTGGAACTAGCTTGCAATGGAGGCTAATGCAGGGGAATCTTTTCAAATGCAAATACTTTCTAACATATTCCCCCTGGTCAATTAAGCATGTATTGTAAATTGTATTGTATTGTATTGTATAAATATGTCATTACAAATGCAGTTCAAATATTAATTTGATGTTGCAACTGATCAGCTCCCAGGTGGCTTGATCAGTCCCGCAGCTCAATTATTACAAATTCATGGTCACAACTAAGAGCCCTGTTTTGTTTTGTTTTTTTTTCAGGCTTTCTCTCAACTGGGATGATAATTTTCACTCAGTTTTGTTGTCCTTATTTCTTTTTAGTCTCCATTCAAGATATCCTTGGTCTTTGTGAACAAAGATGGTGGTAAAGAATTAGAATTTCTGTAAGTATCTACACACTGTCATCCATAGCTCTCTGATTGTTATGGTGACAAAATCAGAAATAGCTTGTTTGGTGTCATTATTGTAATCAGGGACATAAGCATGCTCTTAAGGCCTGGCCAAACACTCGCAACATGTCAATGTTTATGTGCCCCAGGCCCCTGGTGCCCAACAAGTGGACCTAGCGCGCATGCCCTCCTCATGCAACAATGTTGCATGAACATGGCCAAACGAATGCAGCATCATGCAACATCCAAAATGTTGCATCAAAATTTCAAAATTTGACCATTTTCAAATTTGATCCAACATTATCCAACATGTTGCAAGATGTTGCTTTGAGATGTTGCGAGCATTTGGCCAGGCCTTTAACCTGCTAACTTTACAGGGCACTACAATAGTTGCGGTACAGACATATTTTTCTATCTGTTTAGTGAACCTTCAAAATCAAGAACTCGTCAAAAGGGAAAGCGACAAAGAGTAGAGGTAATCTTGAACCTGAAATGTTATTGTTAGCCATCTCTACCTTTCCCTCAAGGGTCTATAGAATTTTAAAAAACCTCTGATAAATCCCAGTAAAGCAGAGAGGCAAGTTTTTACAGACAAAACACAGAATCGACTGGGACTCTGCTGCATGTGTTTCCTACAGCACTAACTACTACCGACGGATCGTACTGGAAAGCTGGTTTACTAACTTAGAACAGACACCAATAAACCTACAAACTACAACCTACAACTTCCTGCACCCTACAAATGACTCATTAACAACATCAACAGACAAACAACACACTGATTTACTCTATCACAGTTTAGTCTCCACCTTTGAAACAAAAATTATACCATGACCTTTTCTCTGTCAGCTCACTTCACCTGAAGGAATTCTAACAAGGTCAGCAGTGAAAAAAGCACTTGCAGAGATAACAACAGTTCATCAGCTTAAACGGTAGCTAAACTTTCATATTTTGTGCTCACTTTGGTTTTCATAAAATGTTAATGCTCGCTTTTTTTCCATGAATTTTCTTTTCAGACTGGCAGAGTGTCCTCCAAAGTCTTTACACTCTCCAAGTATACTATCTGAAGTAATGTGCTCCCATGAACCCATTTTTATTGCAGGTTCGTAGATCCTATCCTTGTCAAATTTCATTAACTAAAACTCAACTTTCAACAGGTTTAACTCTTAAATATGGATCCTTCCAGGGGAGAGATCTTGATGGATATCTATTCAGATATCCATTACCCTCTTTACTAGCTTTATTTACCTCATAATTGTGTCGACTTTTCCGGCCATTCGGCATTGTGTTCATATGACAATTATGTTTTCCCCAATTGCAGGAAGGTACAACAAGTTTTCTCGAGTCCTTTGCCAGACTCCCTGGATAATTGACAATGTTCGACATTGTGAATCATCAGTAGAGGTAAAGTTATCACACCTCTAAGTATATATGGTTGCCATTCTGAGCCAAGTTGCTGGAAGTATGGTTGGTGTCAATGAAGCTTTGGGTAATTTGGACCTTTGTCTTTGGTCTCTTCTTGCTGTGTAAAGCGGGCTTAAATACCACAGAAAACTTTTAGTAAGACGAATATTGGGAAAGGTGGTGCTTATGAACAATATATTCTGGCTCTCAGTCTTTGTTTGTTTGGAAGAACTTATTCAAGCCAGGAGACATTAGTCAACAAAGATTTTAAAGTATTTACATTTGTTTTATCCAGGAAAAGATTTGTAATCAGATTAGAAAAGGGATCTTAGCTGATGGTAGGTTCTTAAATTTTTCGTAGCTGAAC
>NC_090894.1:17289339-17304339 GCF_036669925.1 Montipora capricornis | reverse complement strand
GGGCTAAATCGCCATTATTTTATTTAAAAATGTTATTCCTGATTTTTCTTCACAGTCTGTTGACGTTGATTGGCCACCCAGAAAAGAAGAGAACAGCGATCGACTTGGAAAATGCACATGACGTTGTTTCGCACTTTTTCGGCCTCCAATCATAGATTCATTTGGATAAGTAGCTGAGGAAGAATGAGGCCTTTATTTTTGTATATTGTTCCTCAAATATGGACGTCTAAAGCCCGGTTTACACTACAGAAATTTTTTGGCACGGTTCGGGTGAAATTGGCACGGGTCGCAAAAAAAAGGATTCGGCTCGGATAAAATTTGCAGTGTAAACAACCTGTCAGTACCAAATTTCATCCGTGCCGAGCCAAAATTCTTACCCGTGTTGGGACCTTCGGCGAGGTAGTCCGAGCACGGGTGAAAATGGTACGGGTGCTGAAAAACTGGGCACGGTTCGGATAGAACAAGTAGTGTAAACACTTTAAAGGGCCAAATTTGAGCCTTAATTCATATAGGCTAGCGGTTTTTTTGCGTATATTTCAAGATGGCTGCTCATTCTCCACCAAAATCACGCGGACGTTCTTGATTATAATTGAAATGCGCATGTCTACAAGAGAAGTTAGCCGGGCCCAAAAATTTTGGCACGGTATTTTTGATAGGATAAGAATGGTGTAGTGTAAACAAAGTTTGCCGAGCTCTTTTTAGGCACCCGTGCCAATTTCACACGAGCCGTGCCGAAAATTTTCTGTAGTGTAAACCGGGCTTAAAATAATCTTAGTTTGACAGACATAGACTGGCTTATGACGATTTCGTAATAACTTTAGTATTTATATCAGTCTCCCACGGAGCCATTCTGTCAAAGATTTCGTTCTTTTTAACTGTTAATTATATTTGAAAATATCCATAAAATGCTTAAAATATACAGTAAAACCCCGGCGAGTAAGAATATTCCATTTTAAAATTTAGCCTAAACAGGTTCTTACATAGATGGTTCTTAAATAGGTTCTTATTTTCTGAAGGAAAAAATCACGTTGTAGATAGCAGAATTTAGGGCTTTTCGGCCTTCGTCCCCCATGCAGCAGCCAGTTTTTCTCTATCCCTTATATAGAATTTTAATAAAGTCATACAGAACTTAAAAGTTCACATAAAAATGACTATAATAAGTAAAATCGAAAGATCACACCAATCTTCAGAACATCAATCAATTGATCTTATTTCCCAAAGTGCACATATTTCTTTAGAAAGGAAGAACCTGTGGCCTCATGGTTAGTGTGCTCGACTCCGGATCGAGTGGTCCGGGTTCGGGTCCTGGACGGGGGACATTGTGTTGTGTTGTTGGGCAAGACACTTTACTCTCGCGGTGCCTCTCTCCACCCAGGTGTTTAAATGGGTACCGGCGAAATGCTTGGGGTAACCCTGCGATGGACTAGCATCCCATCCAGGGGGTAGTAGAAATACTCCTAGTCGCTTCATGCTACGGAAACCGGAGATAAGTGACGGCCTGATGGGCCTTCTGGCTCGTAAGCAGTGACTTTACTTAAAGTGCATATGACACAAAATTTTTTATTAGCTTGTTTAAAAGAGCTTTCAAAATGATGAAGAACGGTGTTTATTTTATTGTCATAGCTCTCTTGGTTGCCAAGTTATTCAAGATTTTGATTTATGCAAATTAGACGACTTGTGACGTCACATAGTGGACACAAAATGATGTAAAATCACAAAAAATTGAATATCTCTGAAGACATTTTCTGTATAGAACTGAAACTTTGTACAGTTCTTATACTCATTACAAAGTTCCATGATATGGCCCACTGTGACGTTTCCATAGCAACACAATGGGCTCCAGGCCCTCTCCATCCAAAGGGTAAAATCAGTTTCCCTCCCCAATAAGGGTTATTTGTTCTTGATGTTCATTCAGTGGGTGTGAGCGAATATGGACATTACACAGCATAAGCATAAGGAAGTCTGTTAGACTCTGAAGCAACAAAGTAGGCATTTTCGATATCGGAAAGGTAGAGGTCTGGTAACGAGTATGTTGCTATGGTGACATCATAATCACTATTTCAATGTGTAGTTTTGGTAGCACATCAACCCTGCAAAATTTCAACCCTCCAGACTTAGTACATGCAAAGATATTCCATATTTTGTGACTTCAAATTTTAGGGTCCACAGGTTCTTGTTTAGAGGGGGTCTAACTCACAAATTTTAGGCTAACAGGTTCTTAAAAAATAGGTTCTTACTCGCGGGGTTTTACTGTACTCATCTTCCAGCTCGAACAGGCCATCCAGAGCCCTTCGATTCTAGAATACCCTGCCACTATTGCATTCTTTTAGCGGCATCGTCTGTTGCTAATCATTCGTATACAGATAAGTGGACGGGTATTCTTGCTGTTTTTCCTAGTTGAGTTACCTATATTTCAGCGTTTGGTTTTGTAAGTTTAAAGATTTTGTAACGTAAGTATGGACGTCAAATGAAATCTAGTTTAACAATCCTAATAAGTTTTGTATTTACATTAATTATCATATTAACTCTCATTTATATCCGTCACGCAACACGGGCCTTTCACTTAGCTTACCGTTAATTACATAAAGATATTCAGAAATGCATCAAAATATTCATCCTCCTGCTCGACCGCGTCGAGCAAAATGTTGCTAATATTTTGCTGGGTCTGTTTTCCCTTGTATTGTATTTGAGCGGTTGGTTTTGTAAGTCAAGGGATTTGGTATCTAATCACAGGCAGATAACCCTGAGATATTTTGTGAGACGCCAGAACGTAATTCTACGACGATGGACCGCAGATAACTTTACACTTACTGTAAATGTTTGAACGAGTGTACTCCATAGCGGCAGCAATCCAGCCTCAAAGAAGCTCGCCGTGGCTCCCATTACGGTGAAGAGAACTCCAACAAATATAAGAAATCACGGGATATATCAAACATGGTAGAGTTCGAATTTTGCCGAAACCGAAGTCAGTGATGAAGTTTCCCGGTAAATTCTTATCCAAGCATCCTTCACAAGTCTCGTTTTCGTTGTGACAATTGAATGATGGGGGTAAAGCGTCGCAAAATAATAGTGGTGTTAATTGTGGTCATGGCTGGGACATCGCTTTTCAACATATTATTCACGCTTCACACAGCTTCAGAATTATCAAATAAAGACACAGAATCTATTCCACAACATGGTTTTCAAATCCAGAAACAGCAGCTTGAAATCGTTCCCTCTGCATTATATTGGATAAGGCCAGAAAAAGCTTCAGCTTCCTCTGTTGGTAAGCTTAATACAGTTATTCATCGAATAAAATACCAAACTTGATCATAAATTATTTCTTAATTTAGATCTCAAAGATATAAAATGTAATATGTTAGTTTGATGAAAGCAGCTGTTTGGGATGCGGGATTAATTCAGCAGAACTGCAATAGATTAAAACACCACTTAACAAATGCGCGTTACAAGGGAGCTTTAATGCATCAAATACAGATAACAGTGATAGAATGTACGAACAAAAGGAGCTTATGAGAGATCTTTCGTTTTCGTCCACCAGTCTGGCAGTGATGACATAACATGAAACCACCTATCTATATTTTTTCAGGAAAGCAAGTAAATTTATGGCATTTTTAATGTTGTTTAATTTATTATCCAAAAATAAAACATGTATTGGTTTTACATTAACGAGTATTGGATCTTTTTCGAACCGACACGGAAATTTCTAACAGTTTCCCCGGTTTTGTCACTGAGAAGATCTAAGTTGGAGACGGAAAAACGAATAGGCCTGGAAACGAGTCAAGATTTCCCTACCATTTCCCTAAGCAACTCCAAATAGAGGCTGTCAGCTCATTTGAGTTGATTTCCAAAGTAAGATTTAGTGTCACTCTTTATTTTTCTTTCGTTTTAGGAAACAAGTACTTGGAAATTGAGGTTTTATCAAGCAAGGACAACGTGACAGTTACAATAAATGGGAAACTGGTGATTAAAATTTAAAAAATGAACTGTTTGTATTTATTCATCATGGCATTTGCTCCAAAAGAGAGTTGCATAAGGAACTATCCCTTGCTTAAACATAACGATCATCAGATTATTTACATTTTTCCTTCAGTTTTACCTGATGATTGTAAATATGTTCAAAATTTTTTGCCAACGTCGCAGAATAAATGAAACAGGAAAGGCTTTCTGACACTCTTTTCTTTCCTTCCTGCAGCATCGTGATACCTCCGAGATGATATTAAGAGGGATGAATGTCTTGGTTATTAATGAAGTGACGGGCGTTGTGATGTCATCAAGGTGGTACGATACATACGAATCTCAACCTGATAGTGAGTTACTTCTGGATCATTTGCGAGACCTCAAACTTGGTCGGATAATTTGCTTTGCCGTCAAGGTCAGTGAGAGACCGCAACATTAGGGAATTTAAGAAACCACGACGGCTATGGCGACGAAAGCGTCATGTGAAACTATTAGTTTGAGCTGTCCTAAGTGTTTCACGATGTCCACCTTGTTTATGTTGTACGATATTGGCAAAGTATACTTTAACCAGATTGGTACGTACGGATTTGAAGCAAAGAGAGAGAAGGAACGATTCATTGTTGTTTGTCCAAGTTGTCATCAAAACCTGCCATGTGAAAATTGGTCATTTTACGTTGTTGTTTTGACGAGTACGGGAGAGAAATGTATAACAATGCGTGCCCGATCGTGCAGCACGATCATTTCTTCCTCTTTGAAGGACGTTGCCTGCTAATTCAAAGGTATTTTTTTTGAGCGGTTTACTGAATATGCGGGAAAAGCAGATCTTAATAAGTGTTATTAAAACCCAAAAAGAAAATTGGGGGTAACCACGCATTTTTCGAAGATAATTAACCAACAATATTTGTAAAGAGCTTTAAAATACAAAGCAATGTATTGAACCTTAATTACCTCTGAAAAATGCGTGGTTACCCCCAATTTTCTTCTTGGATACCAAGAGCACTTGCTAAGTTGTGTTTTTTCAGCATAGTTTTAAACCGCGCAAAAATATCCCCGTATTAATGAGCACCACCCATAGGAAATCCGAGTATCTCGAAAAGCGCAGAACGTATGCGCAATAACCATGATAGGCACTGTCCTTATCCAATAATATTACTACTTTTTGGCGTTGTCGTTGCCGTAGCCGTCGTCGTTTCTTAAACTCCCTTTTGTGACGACGCCGACGTCGATGAAAACGTCCTTCGCTATTATTCCTCTCGTTCACGTCGTACAATGTGAACGAAGTATCCTAAAAATAGATTGGTACGAGCGGTTTCAGAGTACAAATAGAGAATGAAAGATTAACATTTGTTCGCTCGCGTTATTGTTTTAGTTTTAAAAAAATATCATTAGAGATTTGTTCTGCTTTCAAGTCGGATTAAAGTCATGTTTATTGTTGTTATCGAGTTGGGATGAGCCTTGAATACTGAAATTATTTTTTGTTTTGCGTTCTTACAAAGGATGAGGCTTCTCTTCGCCTTAATGGCGATGTTCGTGCATTCATCAAAAGTCTCGGAAGTACTTATGTTGGTCAAATTAAGTGGAGATCCATGTGGGCATTTGTTGTTCAGCGATTCAAGAATCACGCCATTGTCCACGGAGAAAGTTTACAGCAGGCACCAGGACGTGACAATTGGGGTTCAGCTGTGTATCTACACACTATGGTCAAACAACTGCCTGAGATTTACGTCAAGTGCAGCTGGAGTGATTTACAAGACAATAACCAAAGGAGAGAATTTTGTGAAAAATACGAGGGATATAGCCACGTTTGTAGCTGTAAGTGTTTTCTAAATCAGCGTGGTATCTTGCCCTTTTATCGTTTCGGACCGCACACCGGTGGCTCAGTTGGTTGAGCATTGGGCTGTCGTGCGGGAGGTCGCGGGTTCGAGCCCCGGCCGGATCAACACTCAGGATCTTGAAATAACTGAGGAGAAAGTGCTGCCTTTGTAATTTCATCTGCAAATTGTTAGACTTCCAAGTCTCGGATAAGGACTAAAAACCGTAGCCCCCGTCTCACAAATACCTTCTATGTTTATAAGTTCCCTGTGGGACGTTAAAGAATCCACACACTATTCGATAAGAGTAGGGGATGTAGTCCCCGGTGCTGTGGCTGTCCTGTTCTCTCCAGCAGAAATGGCCGGCTTGGCAGTGTTGTTTTTAAAAAGGCTTACGGTGTATTAGGCCACCTAAGCAGAAACAGCCTTAAGCCAAAAAGGGACTTTGCCGAGTGCTGGAACATGTAGATGTAGATGTTCTTAACTGATTAGTGGTGTTTGTTCGCTTTCCCTGTACTCTTTTACTTTTCCGAACAAATTTGAGCCGTATTCTTGATTGCACTCACGTGATCAGACGACCATGTTGGTGCCAAAACAATAGAAAAATGTAGTTCAAGTTTTGCGTAATAAAAGAGGCAAATTCTCAAAGGGACTTTTTCGCTTTTGTTCTTTCCATCAACATCGCCGCCGTGATGTCAAGTGCAATCAAAGAATAATAGCTGTTGATGTTTGGTAGGAATAGAGCGGTTTTCAAATGAGCGTGGTAAACCCAAAACCAAAGTAATTACTTTGGCCAATCAAAAAGGACGGAGACAATCCAGTAAACCAATCAAAACTCAAAGTAATTACACGTAGCCGACACAAAAGGCGGGAAAATGTGTACGCGCGAGCCACGATTGGTTTTGGTTTCACTTCTGATTGGTTGAAAAAGTGGCGCTAGAACTTTGAACCAATCGCTATGTGAAGTAGGTGCAAAACCAAAGTAATTCGCTAATTACTTTCGACACTCAATTGAAAAGCGCTCTAACCCTTTTAAACGACTTTCCCCAGGTATGAGGATGTACGCAGATTTCAATAGGCGTCACGAAGTGTCCCCTTGCTCTTCTCTTCAACTTCAACATTACTGGTGTCTCAGAATACAGACAAAAGACGTCACACAGTGTCCCCCAAATGCTGCTATTTAAGTGAAGATTAGCTGCTGTATTTACCCAAAGCTAAAAATAACGCTATCCTTTATCCTTACCTTGTTGTTGAAAAAAAGGTAGCAATTGCTTAGACTTAAAAGGGACACTACTTGTCAGATGTCAAAATTGGGCGTGCATCTAATTAGGTGCATTTCTGGACATACGTGGTATGAGGCGGCATGAATCAAATGCCTTCCGGTGCTTCCTTACACCGGAAACATTCTTGACCTTCAGGACACTGCTGAAGAATATCGTAGGTCCGAGAACGATGATTATTTGGTAAAGTGAAGAAAAGCGAAATGAATGTTATGATTCACCTTTTGATTTCGCTCTCACCAGTGTTTGTCAAGGAGATTCCAGGTTGCTATGGCTTCTTTATTTTGTTTATTTTTCTTCGTCACAGGTGATAATCCGTTGTCTCTGGATTTTAATCCGCCTCCATTTCAAGATGGCAGTCGACTTAAGTTACCATTGGCAGTGATGGCAAGCAACAGACCTTTCTACTTACTGCGCATGCTTTTGAGTCTGCGCATGGTAGAAGGGCTGGATACAAGTTTAGTGACAGTGTTTATTGACGGTTTTTTGGACGAACCAGTGTCTGTAGCAAAACTGTTTGGTTTGAACGTTGAGCAGCATGCCGGTTCAGGAAAACTCAATTCAAGGATATCTCAGGTAGCGTCTCATTTTCACGAATCTGCGCCAAATCAGAAACCCATGGCCAGTTGAAAATGTCGGGAGTGGAATTTGTTCTTTTGAATTCAAAATAAAGACAAACTAACTCTTTCAATTTCAAACTGTTCTTAAGACGAATTACGAACCTTTTATGATGGTAATTATTCTACTTTTCATATAAATGGACACGTCTAGTTTTCATGAGGAAGACTTTGCACTTGACCTCACTTTCAAAAAGAGGTTGAACGAAATTTGGAAGTGGCCCATTCTAAACATCCGAAAGTCATACTGGAGTGGCTCTTGTGAATGGGAATTTTAAAACCGAATTGGAGCATGAAATAGTTGGAAGTCGAACTGGCCGTTTAGAAGACGAGTCATTAGGGAGCTTAAGCACGCGCGTTTTTGAGACGCACACGGCAACCGGAAGTGAGGTGTTTTCTCTTTTAGCTTGTCTTCACACAACCACATTTACATTGCTAAGTATCTTTTCTCCATTAGAGATGATTAGTATAAAAATCTGGGAGACACCGCTGTCCTGGCTCGCAAAATGTTCTTTTCCGGTTGCCGCTCGCGTCTCAAAAACGCGCGTGCTTAAGCTCCCTATTGGCCAGGGGTTACTGACATCACAAAAAAAAGAGGATTGTGGGGCCGTTTGTGATTGAGAAATCGAACTGCAGGGATCCCACCGGATGTTTACTTACACAGCGCGTGGTGAAGTTGAGCACGTGACCACCAAGTACAAATCCAGCCAGTAATCAAACCGGAATTTGAAGCTCGTCGTTCATGTGAATGCAAATCCGGTATTCTAACCACTGCACCACATCATGACTCTTTCATTTGACAGAACTGAGGAATTTGTATTCTCGTGTAGTTTTGGTGGAGCTCATGTAGTCTTGCGTTCGCCGTTGATAAAAGAAGGTGGAGCCTTGTTCTTTCTTTTGTGATTTAAGATCGGCTAACCTAAATGACTTGACGCGATAAAAAGAACAAGTGAAATTTCTTTTTCGATTACAGCATTACAAGAGGTCATTGGCTTCTTCGTTTGCGCGGCATCCACTTGCAAACTACCTTGTAATTTTAGAGGAAGACCTTACTATGTCTGTGGATATTCTGAGCTACTTTAAGCAGCTTCTGCCAGTGTTCGAAAACGATAGAAGTGTCTATTGCATATCAGCTTGGAATGATCAGGTACATCCCCTCATTCTATACATACCAGTACTTACCATTAAACTGTAACTACATTGATTATCAAACCCAAAGCTGTCACATATTGACGTGACAGCCGGTTCCCTGTGGGTCACTCTCCAGTACTTAGTAGCCGGTATCGATGCACTCACCAGTTTTGAGAAATAATATGAGGATATGTTTCTTGCCTAATAAAACAACACAGTGGCACCCTTCCTCCCACTTCCCCCCTCCCCCACCGTGTTTATTAACCGCTGCAACACCCTGCCTACATACTAGTATCCCCATGTTATCATCGAAAAAATAGATCCTTTCATTCACTTACTGGGGCGTTCATTTGTAGTCTCCTTTATTCGCAAAGAGGGGTTGTTCTGTTCCCTGCTTCGCTTAAAGTCATCCAAGGAGGACTGATAATAAAGGTGGCTGTTGTTAGTCATAATAAACAGACTATTGTGGAAGTCCAAACAGCAACAAAAACTTTATTGTACCCTAAAAGTATATTAATCATGAATCCATTGGGAACTCGGAAAAATCCGAGCCCCAGATGGGATTCCAACCCACGACCCCTTCGTGATCGGTTGGAGCATCCGACTACAATCTTGGACAGAGGGAAAGCGGGCATTTCTGTTCCATTTTATTCTGTCCAAGATTGTAGATCACGGAGGGTCGTGGGTTCGAATCCTATCTGGTGCTCGGATTTTTACGAGTTCCCAATAGGTTCATGATTAACATTTCATTTCATATGTGTTTATCATTCTAAAATTATATTGCAATAATAAAAGGGAAGATATAAAAAATACAGAAATAACTGACCTCCAGAAATAACCGTATAGAGTTAAAATGCCTGGTGGTCAAGGAAAAGAAATGAAAACGGAAAGAGTGGAAAGAGTGTTCGCAAAAATTTTAAGGCGTCCACGATTGATCGAAAGATTATGCGCATGTGCCTAAGATACCGGATTTTGTAGAACGCCTCTTCATGTTTACTTGTAGGCTCGGCTAAACCACCGCAATCGCCGTTTTCCTCAAAGGATTTCGTATCAGATTTGCTCGTTTGCACACTTTCCTTGCTATTTGTTTCCTCTCTGAAGGGTTACAAGCATCTTTCTAACGATCCAGCCATGCTGTACAGAGTTGAAACAATGCCAGGCTTAGGTTGGTAAGTAAGTTGTCTTGGAACAATCAGTTTTACTTGGTATAAACAGTCTAAAAATGACAATGACATGGCCTTATTTGGGAAGGGAAAATTGGAGGTTTTCGTCGGCTCCGTGGGACTTTTTTTTCTGGTTAAATGCCAGTTAAGGACTCACTTGGCGATGTAAGGTTTGCTCAGAGATTTTGCGACTTGGTAGGTGTTAACCTCAGAAAATGAATGTTGTTTATCCACGACAAATTGGGAATACTCGGGAAAAAAATCCCAATGCTTCCGACAGAAGTCGAAAATTTGACCTTTCAATTACAAACCTATCAAATTTATGTTCTTGTTTCAGGGTTCTCAGTCGAAGATTATTTAAAGACGAATTAGAAAAGAAATGGCCTAAACCTGAACAACCACATGACTGGGACATGTGGATGAGAATGGAATCCAATAAAAAGGGAAGAGAGTGCATTATACCGGACATATCCCGCACTTTCCATTTTGGCGCCAAGGGTCTCAATATAGGAAGTATGATGCAAAAAGTTTATTTTGATACGCATGCGCTTAACACAGTGATGGGTGTGCAGTTTGATGTCAACAAGATGTATAAAGACAACTATGAGAAGGAAATGCTTCATCTGATCAGGTAATTTTCAACAAGAAGGGAGCGGCTTGGCCAATTAGGTATATTAGATTTTGTATGACTATAAGCTCTTTATTTAATCTTACGTTGCTATATACCTGTTTAGATTACTTATAATTTTTGGCTTTTCTTGACAAATACGTCGGCTAATTAAAAAGCAGAAGTTCAATAAGGTAAAGAGGATCAAAGAAAACACGGTATTGGCATCACGGTTTTTGGTACGTTGGCCAATGTTCTCTGAAAACTTGCCATGAAAGTCAATTGGTAAACGTCGACACATGACTTACAAAGCGTATTGTTTCTTTGTAACAACTGGCTGTCAACTCTCTTTCTGCTTCTTTATTCCCCAGATTTTACAATTCTTACACATTCAGTGAATTTTTAGGTAACATTTTCTAGAACGTCGCCGTCAGAGTTTCTACAGTAAACTCCTTTCAATCGTCTGACATATGATAGGAAAGACGAAAACCAAGAGTTACCAAAGGTGAAGTAGGAGTAACCAAAGTTGCTCTTGCTGACCAAATTCTTTTGATATTGAGACGACTTCATTGATTCAAGTCATTTTTTTTTGTGTTTCAGGGAGGCAAAACTTTTGAACCATTCTAAGAGCCCATGTGTAGTCTTAGAGGACTTTGTCCCAAACACGGAAGGGGAGACATACGTGTTCTATATTCAAATGAAAAACCCTTCGGATTTTAAGACGTGGCGAAACATTGCGCGATGCTTTCGGATGTGGGACTTGGACAACAGAGGCTTTCACAAAAGTGCTTGGAGATTTTGGATAAAGAAAAATCATATTCTTACCATCGGATGTCCTGCTTCTATTTACTGCAAAAGCAAACCTAAACATTTAACGCCGATTCATTTGCGAGACAAATTCGCTCGACCGAAGGATCCTATTTAAGTTTCAGTTTTCAGGTGTTTTTCCATGGTAAAAGAAAAGCAAACCAAGCGGTTGATTAATGATAACAAAAAAACTTGACAAACTGATTAAATTCTCCACCAAAACCACGTTATAATTATTAGAACTTTCTGGTCTTGGATCATTTTGGACACTTGTTCTTAAGACATTTTTCTTTCTGTTCATGTGCTAAAGAAAAACCTTCATTCTCATATTCTTTATAATGTCAATATTAACCTCTTTCCAACCGATTGCGAGGGCCGTACTGGGAGATATTGGCCCCAGGTCGTGGCAGTAAAACCGACCAAGGGCCAATATTACCCAGTTCGGTCCTGAGCAAGTGAGGTTGGTAAGTTGCTTATTAAATGGCATCGTTTCTTCGAGCGATGGGACATTTCTCCGCTTGGTGAATGTTCCGTTATCTTCGTCTTCCGTCAGCGAACTTTGAACGGTAACCTTTCAGTTTACAAATAAAACTAAATTTAGCTTACTGTAATTGTACTGTTGTGGTGAAAAAATTAAATTCCGCGTATTTAACCTTCTGTGTTTTGCGCAACTTGAATTTGTCGGGAGAGGGAAAAAATACGGAAATGGGCTGTTTCCGTGGTAATGGTCCGTACTGTAAAATCCCGACCGAAAGCCAGCCAATCAGACTTCTCCATTTAGCCCGAGAATTACTTGCGAAATAATAATTTGAAATATTTACTTTAAACTTGAGATATAGAATAAAATTACTTTTTAAAGTGAAGTTTATCACAGACTTGCCTTAAACTAAAAAAGAACTTGTTGAAACAGTGCGGCGTTGTTACGTTAACTTTATACCTTTCAGTGGTTGAAATCACACTTAATTAACTAGGTTAGGGTCTTACTATGGTAGACACAAGTATTTTGAATGCTTTTTACAGTGTACCATAGTGATGGCACATCAGTCGCGTCTAAAGGGCGGCAGGATGGTGGCAAAGACTTTCGAATCGATATGGTTTTTCTCGCTTTTATGTAAACTTTGTTTCTTTAGCCGGCAGCTGGTATTGTTAAAGTAATCAGAAGGGCAAGATGAAACTTTCTGCAAAGTTAAAAAAAATTCTGTCTTGCGGATTCAGAGGCACCTTAATTCTTTGATCTGTTAAAGTGGCTCTGAATCCGCTAGACAGAATTTTTTTAAACTTTGCCGACGAAAGTTTTATCGTGGCCTTCTAATCACTTTTCAGCAATAAAAAGGGCGGTCACCGAGGTCGATTTTGAGATATGAGAAACCAAATCCAAAAGATAGGGTGTTTTTGCCGGGCTTTCCCGTTGCCAAGGTAATTTATTACATCACAACAATGATCACATCTTGTTTGGAAATAATCGATGTTTCATATGGTACATTGCTGTTACTCGATACAGTTTTGTAGGGTCATTCGATCTCAAGAGGGTGTCTTCTAAGTGTTGAAACCCTTTCGAGCCTTCGACACCGACATCGACCTTCGACTTAACGTCACGCAACCTTTCTTGTTCCCTACCAGGACAGAACATTTGTACGGCAAGAAAGGAACGAATACTTCAGAAAAGGAAAAAAACTGTTGAAAGTCCTCTCTCTCTCTCAATAGGTGGTTTTCACGTGACGTCATCGTCACGATGTTGGTGGACGAAACAAAAAATCTCTCATTAGCTTCTTTTGTTCGTCCACCAGAAGTCGCACATTTCTCTATTGTTATTGGTGTCTCTAGAGGTTGGTTGAAAACGTCCTTTAGGCCCTTTGCGTGACCGTGTCACGTGCCCTTGTCAATCACAAAAAGTGGTCCTGGTACAATATAGATGCCAAAAATGAAAAGAGCAAAGTGAAATTAGGGAAGGGTCAATTTTGAGGCCACTGACGTTTAAGTGCGTGTTTTTAGAGCGGTTTGAAAAATGTAAAAGAATTCTGTCCTGGGGCCCGTTCTCGAGAGTCCCGAAACTTGTCGGGCCATTTTCGGGTGTCCCAATTCTCTCTGTATCTCAAGAACGGAGAGGATTTAAGTCGTCAAATAACACAGTAAGTTTTGTTTTTGTTACCTTGAAAACATGTTAAAAGATCGGCTTTCCAAAACAAGCGGTTGGCAGTTTCACAAATGACTTTTAGGGCCCGAAAAGTTTCGGGACTTTCGAGAAACGGGCCCCTGGATGGCAAAGGGCCTATTCAGCAAAATCAAACAATGTGTAAATAAGACTAGATGCTTCTGTGAAGCATACACTGGTTTGCCTGTGGTACGTGCTACAGAAAATCAGAAGGCACTGAATTGTGTGGTATTGAAATACAGCATTCCAGTCTCTGAAGAATAACAAATAAAAGAGAAGCGAGAAACATTGGCTTCTGGGCTGACATGTTGATAATTTTCAAGTTCCCTCACAACTTCTTTTCACCACAAGTGTGCCCTCTGAGCATCTGAAAGCTTTGTAATACTAAACTTCATTGAAGTCAATCCCTGTTTCGCGGGGTTAGTGTTAGGATGGGAGACCAAAACAATAAACCCCTCATAAAAAACAGAAACATCTGACCGAAAATACTATTAACGCTAACAAATGCGAACTCAGCAAGGTACAGATTCTGTTAGCTTGCTTTATGCAAAACAAATATTGATGAAAAAGCAAATAACTGTTGATACACAGTTTTCAGAAAGAGCAGAAGGAAGTTTCCCGGACGGTCGATCGAGAATAAAATATTTACGGCATGAAAACAACATTAATTTTGAACCGTGAATATAGAATATAAAAAGTTACAATCAGCGACAAACATTTTGGGAGATTTTTGCTACGTTCAAGTAAATTGCAAAATCGAAAGTGACATGGCCGGAATTCAGCGGGCGCCGTGATTAAGTTACCGCGGCATGTTTACTCGCCAAACAGTGAAGCATCTGTGTTAAATGATGGCAAGATAGCGCGGTTTTGTAAGTTTCTTTTTTTGTCAAGTGTTATAAAGGTTGACAATGAAATGAGCGAAGTCAAAACAAAGATCACAATCGCCCAACTCTTGTTTATGCAAAGTCAAAATTTACTCTCCAAGACGCGTACGACGTTATTTATCACCAGGTAATTCCATCATTTTGGAAATAGCAGCTACTTTATTATTCATCTACGTCACAAGTTTTCATTGATTTTGGGGCTCGTTTTGTTGAAACACAAGCACGCTTCCAACAGGCCTGTGAACCCTTCCTGCTTACAGAGCAATACTAAAAAACTTCTCCCACATCACATTTGAACCTTAAGCTCGAAAATTCAATACACAACATGATATTATAATTCACAAAGGCAGAAAATACCACAGAATCCTTTTCCAGCGAAATATTTATTGAAACAAACAACATATTAGCTCTTGGAGGCGAAAACCTCTTCCTATTTGATTGCGTGCGTGAAGACAAGAAACTCAATCGTCAAATTACCATGTACTTCAGGTAAATGCAGCTCACTTTGATTTCGTCTCGACGGGCGATAGATTGTTGTCGAAGTCCAGTGCTCGTCGCTTTTGAGATTCCTGCCTATTTTATCCAACTGAC
>NC_090894.1:17274339-17284339 GCF_036669925.1 Montipora capricornis | reverse complement strand
GTAAAAAAATACTCCTAGTCGCTTCATGCCACAGAAACCGGAATAAGCTCCAGCTCTGCTTGGCCACTTGGCTCGTAAACAGACTTATGGGAGACCGGTAGATTCATTCTGAATCCGGAAGACTCCTGTATAATCCGGGAGAGTTGGCCTTTTCCTTATTAATGGAAAACAGATTTATTACCTGCCAGTACATAGTTTGTTTCTGTCACTGTTGATTTTCTTTCCCTTAGATAAGAAGAGCTTTCAGAAATATCAGGAAAACACTGCCAGAGATGGCAAATGTTCTTATTCTTCTCCTACTCATAATTTGTCTGTTTACATTGCTTGGAACGAAGCTTTTTGGAAAAAGGTAAAATGCCTAGTTACTTTTGTATATCAATTTGTTGGTAATGAGATCTTTTTTAAGACGAGCTAAACGCTGATATGTATTACAATCACTTAATTGCCGGTACTACAATTACTTAATTACTACAATCACTTTCAATAGGCCATTTTCAAGATATCAATATTCAGCAGAGGACAAAAACAAAGTTGCAATGAATGTGAAAGATATTAGCATATCATCCACTTTCGTTTATCTTTGTCCTCTCTTTCAAGCTGACGTCACATTTCTTTTGAAATTGAAATTTCCCAACCACGTAACAAAAGAAGTCATTGTTTCAACAGCCAAATAGCTTCTGGTTGGCATATTAATAACAATGGCTGACGTAACGAGAAATATTGCTATAGCTGAGGCATTTCACGTCAGTATAGCCAAGGAGGGTTTTCACCTGAAGCTAATAATCATCCAGCTCCTAAGAATCACTTGTAGCTTATTAAAAGGCCTGGCCAAACGCTCGCAACATTTCAACGCAATATCTTGCAACATTGTTCGGCGATACATGTTGCATACGTTTGGCCACCGTGTTGCGATATGTTGCAACATGTTGGATGATGTTGGATCAAATTTGAAAACGGTCAAATTTTTCGTTCAACATTTTGGATTTTACATGATGTTGTACTCGTTTGGCCACGTTCACGCAACATTGTTGCGCTAGGGCATGCCCGTTGGGTCCATTTCTTGCGCGCCAGGGACACATGAACATTGACATTTTGCGTTGAAAATGATAAAAATGTTGCGTGCGTTTGGCCACCCCCGTTCAACACATGTCTCAACATTATGCAACAATGTTGCAAGATGTTGCGGGCGTTTGGCCAGGCCTTTAAGAGGTTAGAACGTCCAGACTAGTAATTACAAGGTCATTAGTTAAACTCCTGATACAAGCACTCAATCAGTCACTGTTAATAAACCGCGCACCGGTGGCTCAGTTGGTTGAGCACCGGGCTGTCATGCAGGAGGTCGTGAGTTCAACTCCGGCCGAACCAAACTCGAGGGGAGAAAGTGCTGCCATCTTCTCGGATAAGGACGATAAACCGTAGGCCCGTCATTGTTCATAATCGTGTGGGACGTAAAAGAACCCACTCACTTGTCGCTAAGAGTAGTTGGTTGGGAGGGTAAGAAAAGGGGCTGCAGTAATTGGCGCAAGCTGTTGTGGCGCTCTATCAGCTTGACTGACAAAGTTAATAAATAGAGGGCGCGTAATCTAGCCAAGGACGCTTCCCGATTGAATGGAAAATTTTTCGTTCAACATTTTGGATTTTACATGATGTTGTACTCGTTTGGCCACGTTCACGCAACATTGTTGCGCTAGGGCATGCCCGTTAGGTCCACTTCTTGCGCGCCAAGGGCACATGAACACGTTGAAATGGTGCGGGCGTTTGGCCAGGCCTTAAAGAGGTTAGAACGTCCAGACTAGTAATTATAAGGTCATTATTTAAACTCCTGATACCACTGTTAAAAGGAACAGGACATTTTCCCTCAATGAAAGTGGAACAGGACGATCGTATTACTTGCACGCGGAGTCTTTTTTTCTTTCTCATTCTTCAGGGGTGTCTTTCGGAAAATCGCTCTTGTTCACGTTGTTTTTAAAGAAGCCCAAGGAAACTATATACCACTGGAAAGCTAATAAAATGTAGTATTTAAAAATGCCTTTAAATATCACGTTTTTTACATCAGAAAGCGAGCGCAAGCGCGCCAACGCGAAACTGACTTTGTCTGCTCAGCAGAATTAATAACCCTTGCGCAGGGTTTTCTTTAAGGTTTTAAGTAGCCGGAGTTTTTTTGCAAAGTAGACGGTTGTGGGCCCTCCGGACCCATACGATGGGCTTTAGCCCATCGCTTTCAGGGGGGTCAGGGGGCATGCTCCCCCGGAAAATTTTTGAAAACTGAATGCCGGAAAAGGCATTTCCTGGCATTGTGGGCCATGAAACTCAGACATTAGAGGGATGAATCAAGATGCAATTATACTATGAAAACCATGTAAAGACAAAGCGACATTTCAATGAAACAACCCTATAATCAAACATTTGAATGATATTTTTTGTATCTTTTTGGTGGTTTTGCTGGAGCTAACGAGCCTGGCAAATATTGCCACTTGACAACTTGTAAACATGGCACATACTTTGAAGGACTAGACCAGCAAAGGCTTCTGATTGGTTGTTAAATAAAGAGGCTGATTGGAGGATACTAATTGGCCAATGGCGTAAAGGATGTTTCGATCCTGTTTAGGTGTGAAGATGACACACATTCGTTCCATTGTGTAATTAGCGGGAAAATATGCTTGCGGAACTTGGTTGCAGTAAAATCACTCGAGCGGTTTAAGAGTGATGTAGTTTTTTTTCCGAAGTATTTAGGAGTTCCGTAAAGCAGTGAGAGTTGATCAAGAGTGACGTTGGATAAAGATCCGTTGTCATGTTGAAGCGTAGAGATGCCCTTGAGAGGACGAGCACTTACGCGGGCAAGTAGGATTTAACTCCGAGGAGCGTTACGTTCAAGTGTTTAAATAAAGTCTACGAGTCCTCAGCTTCTACGTTCGCTATAAATGATCAACTGAAAGGTTCGAAGTGAAAACGAAGGAGCGGTTAGTGAATGATCAGGGGCTAGTTTTGTTCCTCAGTTGAGTTGTGGTAAGAGATGCGTGAACGCAGGCTGAGCGTGTTGCTAGCAGAACATCATATGTAAATTTCCTTCTGGATTGAGAACAAACCTTTTGAAAGTGTTTCTTTGTTTATAAGTTTTTTTATGATTGCGGCGTGATTAAAGGAAGTTTTGCGCGGACTAAAACGTCCTTGAGTGATTTTTCCTTCCGGTAAGATACAATCGGTGGCTGTTTAAAGATATCGAAATCCAATATGGCGGACAACAAATCATATTGTTCCTACTTTCCCGCCACCGCAGCAAGATTTTTTCAAAACGAAAGTCTCAAGCATAACGCTTTTAAACTGCCCTTGAGTCAGAAGTCTTTTATGTGTTTTCAGAAAAGATAGGCACTGGAAATTTTTATTTGTATTGAGCCCAAGTAGTTTAGACCTCATAAACATCATCTCCTCTACACGTCTTGACTCTTCAAACAATGAAAGTAGCCGGCGAAACCTGACAGAGAAGCCGGCGAACTTCGCCGGCTGCCGGCTCTTATATACAACCCTGCTTGCGTTAACACGGGCATGAAAACAAACTGGAGATGACAAGCTAACAAAGTGTGTGAGGCTTTTTTCACATTCTAAGATTGTTTCTTGAGAATATCCATTGTAAAGTTGGCCAATATATTTTTTTGGTATGCACGCCACGCACTTCGACGTCACAGCCTTTCTTTCCTTATTATCTTCTGAGTGATATTGTGCAGCTTATTTGGATGTCCTTGTTGACGCAAGGGTTATTAATTCAGCGGAGCAGACAAAGTCAGTTTCGCGTTTGAGCACTTATGCTCGCTGTCTGAAATTTAAAAAACGTGAAAGATAAAGGCATTTTCAAATACTACATTTTATTAGCTATCCAGTGATACATAGTTTCCTTGGGTAAGACACCCCTGAAGATTGACAGTAACCTGGATTGGATAGTAACGATTAACCGCTCTTTTCGGGAAAAGAGGAATACCTCTGAAGGTATTCCTTTTTTCTTATAACTTCCCAGTGGAAAAGTCTGCTCCATTTGATTTACCACCGGAAAAACCAGGTTTTCTATTCAAAAGGAAAGCGCCACAAACAGCACAAACTATATACTTATGAATACTAATAAGCATTATCATTGTTCCCGGAAGAGACAAGAACTCATAATTTGCTAGGGCATGTTATTTGTGCATTTCACTCGAGATTCGATTTTTAATTTTTTTTCCGTGATTTCTTTTTTCAGAAAATTAAAGGACATTCATGGCAAGGCCTATTTTACAATTTTTTGGGATGTTTATTTTAGATTGTATGTTCTGACCACAACTGCGAATAACCCAGATGTAATGTGAGTAAGAATCGTAACTACACAACTTTGAGCGATTTTTTTATAACAGATAGTGTGGTTTTCAGTTCAGACAAAAGTTATGGAACACTCTTTAAACTTTATTCATATAATTGTGTAATTGACTTTTATTAAATTTTCCACCTAGGATATTACGTTTCTAGCTTTCTCATAGGTTCATTCAATCTCGGTTATCAGCACATAAACCGTATGACCTAATATGGAAACTGATTGCGTCAAGTGTTGCCAAGCTCGAAATTGATTGGCTTTAGTTTTTAAGTGTCTAAGCGTTCAGAATTTAATGAAAATTAAAGCCCGGTTTACACTACAGAAATTTTTTGGCACGGCTCGGGTGAAATTGGCACGGGTCCCAAAAAAAAGGTTAGGCTCGGATAAAATTTGCAGTGTAAACAACCTGTCAGTACCAAATTTCATCCGTGTCAAACCAAAATTCTTACCCGTGCTGGGACCTTCGGCTAGGTAGTCCGAGCACGGGTGAAAATGGTACGGGTGCTGAAAAACTGGGCACGGTTCGGATAGAACAAGTAGTGTAAACACTTTAAAGGGCCAAATTTGAGCCTTAATTCATATAGGCTAGCGGTTTTTTTGTGCATATTTCAAGATGGCTGCTCATTCTCCACCAAAATCACGCGGACGTTCTTGATTATAATTGAACTGCGCATGTCTACAAGAAAACTTGCCCGGGCTTAAAAACTTTGGCACGGTATCTTTGATAGGGTAAAAATGGTGTAGTGTAAACAAAGTTTGCCGAGCTCTTTTTAGGCACCCGTGCCAATTTCACACGAGCCGTGCCGAAAATTGTCTGTAGTGTAAACCAGGCTTAAATGAATCAATTATTCCATTGGATGTGTTGTTGGATGTGAGACTGGTTGTAGCCAACTCAGCGCTACGCGCCTCGTTGGCTTTTTAACATCTCATATATCAAACGTGCGCTCATGGAATAATTGTTAAATATACTTCTTACAATTTAAATTGCATCCAGCAAAAAGTAAAGATTATTTTACCAATAACATACCTGTGAACTTGATTGATCTTTAATGGTATGTGCCACAGTTGTCCAAGTATTTTGTTGATCCACGTTTTGTCTCAATCTTTTTCCACAGGATGCCAGCCTATGACGACAAACCATGGTCTAGTTTGTTTTTCGTTATTTTCATCGTTGTCTGCATGTACATATTCGTCAGCATTTTTCTTGCTGTTGTATACAAGAACTACCGCAGGCATTTAAAGGTGCGCATTAAACTGAACTCAACTTTCTTTTTGTGAAACTAAATATTTTAAGCAAGAGCCGATACAACGTAGATTTGATTTTAGTGATGTACTATATTTCGGCTGGCCAAACCAGCCTTCTTCAGGTACAATGAGAGTTAACATTGAATTGCTTCTATGTACACATATATATATAGTAAATGGATGTTGACGTAATACTGGAAAAAATGTGAGAAAACATGGCAGTTACAACGAATTTGAATTCAAATACTAAGAGTAACGGAAAAATAACGGAATTGACTCTAAATAATAAACTGAAATCTAATTCGTTTCTTCGCGGATATTAAGACCGTTGGGATCAATTGTCCTGCCTTTTGAAATTAAAAAAGCTTCCCTGGCCTTACGGATCGAGTCTCTTTTAGAAAATATTTTTTCGATAGGAATTAATTGCATGTCCTTAGAGATGTTGTGGGGGGAGGAGAGGTTTCTTTTTGTAACCTGTAATCGCGCACTATACGCCCAGTCAAAATGTGTTTGAGTAAAGCCAGAGGCCAAAGGATTTGCATGCCTGGGGGCTCCCGGGGGGGCATGCTCCCATGCTTCCCCGGAAATTTTTGAAAATATTGGCTTCAAATGGTTGCATATGGTGCATTTTAGGGTAAATTGAGCCCCTATTAGATATCATTAAGATAACAGTAATAATGAGTCACACAAGACCTTCAATTTTCAAACTGAAGTTATATTCCGCCAGAGGCATTATTGCAAAAAAGGATAACTATAGTACAAGCAAGTACTACTCAACTGTGAAAGTGAGAAAAAATTAAAATTTCAATCGATTTCAATTAAACTCTTCAATTCGTTTGAGCAACATATCTCAATGCAAAGCTATGCGTTTCCGGGGCTACATACCCGATACCGTACGAAAAAATTTAGAAATTTGCGGAGTCCCTGCGCCAACGTCACGAGATCGTTTGGATGCCATTTTGTTTGCACTTGCAACAACCGTGAGCGGCAGAAACGGTCGTGTGCGACTCGGGGTTACGTGATGTATTTTTCAGTTACAATTTGAACTAGACGTTTAGAAGGGACCTTATAGCCTGAGAAACGATGAAGGCTGGCAGTACGCAGTCGAAACCTAGTGATTAAAGGGACAACATAGTAAGAAAGATGATACTACTTTATAAGTATAATTTGTAATTTACAGTGAGGAACAACAGCTCGAAACAACATCGTCCTGAATACAAGTCTGACAAGTGTGAAGTAAGCGGCAGATATTTCGCTGTAGGTGGTCAAATAGCCGGCTGCCGGAACATTTTGACTGGGCTTAAGACTTTATCTTGATATTGCACCATTGTGAAGGCTCAGGAGAGGTTACCTCTCCATTCTCCCTTTTTTTATGTTTTGTGCCTCAGAATGAAATTCGTGTATCAGTTTACCGAAAGCGTCGACAACTGAAGCAGGCATTTGATGTGTTGAAAGTTTGGTGTGATGAGAAATGGGTGATCACGGAAAAAAGATGGCAAACACTTCTGAACGAAGTTTGTCCGAAATGGAGTCCGGCAAGAGTTGCTCTGTTATGGCATGTCCTTGATGATAACAATGATGGAAAGATAGGTATAAGTGGTTCTTACGTCTTCAACCTTTTTTTATCGTTAATTTTCCAATCTTACTGAACACTTCCCAGATAAATTTTCTTTTGTCCCCACTGTTTTGTAGTTCAATTTTTAAAAAACCGTGTTCGAGTGTATGTGAAATATAGATTGATATGTGGAACAAGACGAAAATTTGTGTTGTGCGTCGCGACAAACAGTCTTACAGATTAAGTCGGATTGCCTGAAGAAGATGATGAGTCGAGCAGACTGCCATTTTGTGTATTTCCAAGTTTCTCTTTACTGTCGGATTTAAAATTACCTTGAGGGTATAAATTTTCCAAGTATTTACCTATCCAACCATCGAACGTCGATAGACAACAAAGCGGAGACCACTGCACCTGTAAGTGCGTCCCCAAAACGCTTGCTTGGGAGGTTGAGTTTCCCAGGAAGGTGAGTTGACCCGGATTGGCGGATTTCCCATTCCTTCAGGTACGGTGACCTAAAGGCATCCGGACTTGCATTTTGGGTAAAGGTAAAGGTAAACCTTATTTAACGTCGGTAATTCCTTACCCTCTAAAGCGAGGGTATTCTCCCAGGAAGCCGACGGTGCGCTCCTTTTACTCCCCCCCCCCCCCGAAGGTTGGGCACCTACCTACCCCCTCCCCTCCCCCCTAATCTTCCTGTAAACAGGCTTCGACAGTGACGCGAAGTCATTCATTTGAATTTTCCAATTTGCAAAATGTTTTAAATGTCAATTTTTAGGTAAAAAAGACTTCCTAATGGTAGCCGACGTACTCAACGTCAAAGTAATTGAAGTCAAGGACCAAGTCAATCTTTTTGAAAAGTTTATGCCGCGAATCTACAATTCACGAATAAGTGCCAAGATCAGAGTTTTTGTGTGTCACAAGTAAGTTAACAAGGTTATTCCGTTATATAAAAGAGCGATGTTGTACTCATTGTCCAAAGGAATTTCACCGTTTTTCTTCAAATTAAATCTCGCTTGAATTCTCAGCCAATCCGAGGCATAAAAGTAATTATTTAACCGTTCAGCGCCTGCCGCACGGGTTTGTTTGTTTCTATTGTGTTTTGGACTAAACTTATAACTTTGACATAATAGATCCAGCATTAATTAAAAAAAACCTCTCTAATAAAAGGTTTTGGCCTCCACGATTCAACGAAGAGACAAGACTTTAAATGCTGAAAACATTCTAATTCGTTCAACTTGTTCTCTTACTTTCAGGTATTTCATGTATTTTTTCGACTTGGTGATTTTTGCCAACGCTATTTTTATCGCACTGGAACAAAATGACGCAGAAGTTTTTTTCTTGGTAATTTTTAACCTGGAAATTGCATTAAAGTTGTACACTTATGGATTCAAGGAATTCTTCTCCAGTTACTGGAACATGTAAACATGAACTTCTTTTTTTTATTATTTTCTTCTGTTGTTAGTATTTCCACCATTTCTTGATCATTTCTCTTTCTAATTACATTTTCAGATTTGATTTTCTAGTCATAACTTCTGCAACATTAGCTCTGATTATTGAGACTTCATATGAATCGTGTAAGTCAAAAGAATATTTATCGCAGTACTATATACGCAGCTTTGATTTCAGTTTTGCTGTCATTGCAGCCTTGCCTTGACGTCTCTTAGAGTCCCGGCGAATATTCTTAAAAAACTCTTATGCGTGTTCATGAATTTGGCAAGGAAGGGGCTCATAAAGGACGGATTTGCGAATAATTTAAGTGACTGAGCTTACAGTTGAAGTCTTTTGTAAACTTTGGAACAAGATTATGGAACAAAACTCTTCATCCTGACTGGCGCGCGCTTACAGAAAAGCATTCAAAAAAGTGAATTAGGAAATTTCTGCTTACAGTACTCGGAGTTAAGGATGCTTATGTTGATGCCTACTGATTGATAACAAAACTGAATAATCATTAGTACTGTACCATATATTGCTGTTTTATTCTATTCTATTTATTTATTTATTTATTTATTTATTTATTTATTTATTCTTTTTTTGTTAATTTCTTTTTTTAATTCACTCTATTTAATATTAGTATAAATACACAGGTGATTATACAAAATCGCACGCTCTCATTGGCTCGCTATCTCGGATTATCAGCCGATAATCACCTCGACGGACAAAATGGCTGCCAGTAGTCGTTTTGCCACTGTAAGTGAAGATGATTTCGCGTTGGAATGTTTTTTTTTTCTCTTTTTTTGAAATAATCACCTGTGTATTTATACTAAAACAATTATTCGCCTCAGGCTCAGTGATTATCGGTGAATATTCACCGAGACGAAGTCGAGGTGAATATTCACCGATAATGACTTCGCCTTCGGCGAATAATTGTTAAATATTGTTATAATTATGCAACGTTTCTTCAGTCTGTTTATTCTGTAATGGCTCAATGTGTATTGTGAGGTTTTATTTTGTCTTAATATTGTTTCTAGTAAGTTTAGTGCCATGTACGCGATTACACTGTACGCCTCGATTAGCATTGCCATACGTGTACAGCGTTCATTGTAAAAATTTATCAGTAATTGTTGAAAATAAACTTGAATTTGAACATGAACTTGAACTTGGGTTCGTCCTTGGAGTTGTGCTGTAGTTCAAGAAAACGCACTCGAAAATTGATTAACGTGCGCACTCGTTGTTTGGGAGGCGGTCAGTACAGTGCTGGCCTCGGTTGTTCAAAAAGTGGATAACGCTATCCGCCCTTCGAACAAGTAAGCCTGGTGAATACTGACTCACCGGTGATCTACGATGGATTCTGCCCTGTTTGATTGTTGTTTTTTTTTTTTGTTGTTTCTCAGTGCAGTCAAGTCAAAGTGTGTTGGATTTTCTCA
>NC_090894.1:17256839-17264339 GCF_036669925.1 Montipora capricornis | reverse complement strand
GTGTTTTCTGTTGCATTTCTAGAGTAATTGAAAGAGATGGAGCCAAAGTAGTGATTGATGAGGTATCGTTGGGATATTTGAAAGGATCCACAGTTGACTACCATGAGGAGCTAATTCGATCAGGATTCAGAATATCACTTAACCCTAATGCAGAGAAGGGTTGTTCATGTGGATCATCATTCACTTTCAAACTTTGAGAAATCCCCACAGCTGTTTGGTGAATAGACTATAAACAAGAATTAAAAGAATAGCAAGTACACATAAAGAGTCACACTGAAAAAACCTTTTTGGTTGTTGTACTTCACCATTTTGAAAAGTTGTGAACTAAAAACCATTTGTACATAATATTCATCAATCTATTTAAATGTATTAACTTGGACTGGTGTTTAACCCTCAACTAAATGTTATCAAAGGTTTTAATCCAGGTTTTGGTAATTTTGTTACCAGTTAAAGAAAATGGCAATATTTCCCCATATTTGCAAGCCATTTTCTTGACAGAATCGTCTTGCATCTTTTGATTTAAAGTTGTATAATATGATGAGTAATGTATAAGAACTTTATCATTTACCAGGTAATGATAAATAACGACGAAAAAAATTAAAAGAATATGTGATCTAGTTTGTTGCAAGAATAGCGTTAAATTTTATGTGGCAAAGGATGCAAAGTGGGGTTTCCCCATTGGATATGAATATTGGAGCACATATGGGAGCATAAGCTGCAACCCTGTTCAGAGTCGCAGAAGGGCTTAAAATGGGAGAACCCTGTCAGAGAAAAGGTGCTCACTTAGTGTGTGGTAAACTGCTGTGACACATTGTTTCACCAACAGAACAGCCTGCACACAAGAAAGCCCACAGGGGATGGGGCTTTTACACTAAGCAAATTAACTTAATTGAGGGAACACTAAAAAATTAACCCACATGTGATGTTGAGTCGGAGAAATGAATTCAAGCTACATCAATGGGAGGCACATGCTCTCACCACTGCATCATCCCTGCTCACTGCTTCATGGTCAAAGTGAAATAAATGAGAAGTGTCATCATCCAGATATTCATATCAGAATGAAATCTCAGATCCTCAGTCAACCCACTGCGACGTCTGGTAATGCCCCACGAAAAGGTTACCAAGAACAGGATATTTTAAGGGAGGAACCTCTGACGACTCTGTCATTTCATTTTGCATTGAGAGTTTTTCAGATAGATTGTGTCTAACATGGAATACCCACAAAGGAGGATTAAAGTGTGTGTTGGTGGCCCGGATTCTACTCCACAACTTTTTCATCAACAGCCATCTACTAAGTTCCTGCCTTCAGCTGGGCTTCTTAAAGCCATCATTTTAAATTTCATTTCATGCCACACAGGCTTCAAACTAGGTACCACAGGATAAATCTATGGCTTCAGGGCTTGACAAATCTGTTTAACAATCTGTACTTGTCCTTGTGATACAAGTAAAGATGCCTTGAGGTCCCTGGTCATAAGCATTGGTGCACCTTATTTAATGTCAGAAGTTCCTTTACCCTCTTAGACGGTATTCTCCCAGGAAGCCGCCAGTGCACTCATTTTAGCCACCTCTTCCATGAGTGCTACACAGAATGGAAAGAAGTCGAAGTAAGGATGCAGTCACTATGGATTGAACTCTGACCTTGTCGTACACAGAAGGCCGCTCCCTAACCAACTGTGCAATCTTCAGTCTTTATCACTCATTATTGAGCAAAGAGAAGTGAATACACAAATATTAAAATTTAGATGGTCTGAGCAAGTTTTATCACAAAGTGTTGGGAGTGTTTCAAGTCTTTTCATGTGGGATGTCTGTGGCAGACCACATTTAAAAATGGCTTGAGTGTCATCGTAGTCAGATATGGAAGTTAGCCACATGCTTGTCATGAAGTTCGCTTGATAATGTCATGTCGGATATATGACACGCATGAGGTGTCTTTTAATTTTTGCGTGAAAGGTAATTGGAAAAGCTCACATGGCCTTCCCAACACTCATGCTACGTCACTTCTTCAAATTACTGCATTCTTAGACTGAATTCACAGAAGAAAGACTGGAGCAAAATTTTTAAAAACTTGAAACCGCAAACAGAAGTGACAAAAATTGGAAAAAAATTCTGGGTCACATTTGTGTAAGCACATTGCAAAATCCTGATTTGAGCAATCAGTTGGATTTCACCATTCCCACGTTTTTACTCTGTAGTGAACATGAACCCAAATCAGGCCTTCCGTGTCACTATTGCAGTGTTGCTTCAAATCATGAACATACAGAAGCAGCAAACCTTCAGAGTATTAATCTAAAAAACAGAACCTTATTTATCAGATTTCACAAAATGTCTCATATCCGGTATCTGTAATGCAATCACGACACTTCCAGTCAGAAGTATAATTTAACTCATTGACTCCTGGGGCTTCCCCACTGATGAGTAAAATTGTCTGGCATTAGATAGACAGAGTAAAATACTAAGTCTGGCCGGTTTAAGCATCAAAGCGTTAAATGCAAACTGATTAACAATTCAAATATTGTATTTACTTGGGCATATCTGTTTGTATGTAAATTGGTTTCCAGTTATTCTAGATTTTATGAACTGAAAGACACAATGAGCAGCAACAATTTAACAGTAACAGAATGAACAACTTTCAAGGGAATACAGTAAACACACACATAAAATAAAAAAATAAAAAATAAAATACCATTTTTATAAGAACCTATCTCGGCTAACTTGGAAAAATCGAGGTTCATACATGTGGGTGTTGACTGTATCAGTAAAATGTGATTTGTGGCTACAATGAAAAACAAACCACTGTAGGAATAGAGCAAAGGACAAAGACATGTCACAGAAAAACCAAAGACCATCACACAGGGAACATAATGTACACATGGTGCGCTTCTATTGGTAAGTAAACGACAGTGCCCAGTGAAATATGGCAACAAATTTTACACTTTCAAGAGTTGACAGAAACCATCCTAAAAAGGTTAAAATTTGTGGCTACAATGAAAAACAAACTGCCCTTGATTTTCAGCTCTGCACTGAGATGCACAGCAAAAATAAAAGAAGAGGTTTGAGCTGATACAGTACCCACAAGATCAACAACAAATAGCATTGCTATTTACAGACCCTAACTGCCCTCTTCGATCAGTAGGGAGCTTAAGCACGCGCATTTTTGAGACGCGGACAGGAACCGGAAGAGAACATTTCGGTGGTGTCTCCCAGATTTTTGTACTAATCACGTTTAATGGAGAAAAGAAACTTGGCAATGAAATGTGGTTGTGTGAAGACAAGTTAAAAGGGAAAACAGCTCACTTCCGGTTGCCGTCTGCGTCTCAAAAACAAGTGTGCTTAAGCTCCCTAGTGTATTTTTATTACCACCCCGGCCTGCCCCCTTTGATCAGTGCATCCCAAGTGAATGCCCACTTGGCATCTTGTTCAAATTATGATTTACCCACAATATCTTTGAGAAGACAAGTTGTCTTTTAAGTAACATGCATAAATAACTCATCATACCAACTGTGATACCTGACTTTACAAAGAATAACTTTTCAAAAGATGAAGGAAGAACAAGCTTTGGCTGCCAACAAAAATAATATTGTAAATTCTCTATAAATTATAGTTCATCAAACTTTGGAATAAATTTCTTAAGTTCAACAACTTTCTTTACATAAAATAGATCTCCACCATTTTGACTGATAAAGCACAATTCTATCTTCACCTTACCAGCTGCTCTACGTTAACATGATTTCAGGGTACTGGATGTTGAATTTATTATTGTAGTTTATTACTTTGTATCACTTTTTTTTTAGTTATTTAACCCTCAGTGTACTGTGGGGCACTAAAACCAAAATTAATACACACACAATATCTGAGCTCATCACTAATGACTGGGTCCTCAAGTTGTGTACCCAACAAGTTTATTGGGTGGCACATACATGTATCTTTCAATATATTCCCTTGTGCCATAAAGCAATCATTTTCATACTATTATCAAATACCAGTGCTTAAAATTAAAACACATTTCAAGTTGTCCCTGTTTCAAAAGCCAGGCCATAAAATTGGTTGCCCTGATAAATGCTTGATTGCCCATTAGGAAACCTGTAATGATAAAATGCACACCATGTAGGTGCAATCACATGGCGTTGGAGTCCCCATAGTTCTTAGGATGTGCCTGTGGTTTTTTGTGGAAGTCTGGGTTAATGTTTTAGCACTAATTTTCAATTTCCATCACCTACGTGTTGTCTGTGGCATTTCCTATCTGGCAATTTTTTGTCAAAGCCACAGATGTTCAAAACATGGGAAAATGCTCAGCTGCAGCAAATTAATAATTGTTAACTTCACACTACTATCGGACAACCAGCAAGTCAGTCAGGTGCTGCTTATATAATTTATTTTTTATTTTTGGCTGGGTTCTCTGGGACGACCGCTAATTTTGAGCACTGAAATACATCAATAAACAAAATATTCCATCCGTGTAAATTGGATATGAGATTGAAAATAATGAAGTGTGTGCAACAAGTTGGCTTTAACCAATCTCATATCCAACAAAAAAATAAAATAACAATTAGTGTTTTGTTAAACGTTCAACTGGTTCAATATACAAAATGACCAGAGCAATCAAGTTTCCATGTGAGGTCAAAGAGTATGTGAGCTAATAACCTAAATTAAGTGACCCAATCGGACCACAAGAAATGCAAGATTGAACTGTAATTATTTAATTTCACAAAGAAGGCAAAACGGTGGAAAGCCTTCTTTCAAAAAAGTGTGAATGGGTGTAATAAACTCATTCTTGATTAGCAGCAGTGTAATTTAAAAACTTCAGCAAGCCATATCCTTTAAAGTAATGTTTAAAAAACGAGCAGCAGCCAAGTGTTTTTTGACCCAAGAAAACATGTGCTGCAAGTTTTGAACGGCTTAAGAAACATTCCACAAAAGCTTGTCCCTCTGGACTGAGAACAATGGTTCAAATTTTGAGGAGAATATTGGCGTGCATGAAAAACAAGCCATGCCTTATTAGTGTTCTTTACAAAACGAATACTTACAAGGAGTGTTTTGATCAGGATATAAGCTCATGCATATGACATTTTATCTGTGTTTTGATAGGCTGTTAGGCTCACGAATTATTAATGTCATTCTGACCTCAAACTCAATGACCTCTTTCTGTTGCATATTGAGTAAAAGTAACAATTAAATCAGTCCATAAAAAGTAGATTTAGTTTAACACTACATAACTGGTACATTCCAATCAGTGCTTCCTCTTAAAGCTTAAATACAACGAACAAAATTTTTGTTCTTAGTTTCTTGCTCATGTGACAACATTCACAGGAAACTTTGACAGCAATGTTCCTTTTTAAATGTCTATAGAACATTGTTTTTTATCTTAACTGCCAACATTAGTACCATCATTTCTCCTTATCTTCACTTCTCCTAGTTTTAATTGTCTTGCGCTTCATTCTGGCATACGGACCAATGGCTGGATCTGTGATGAAGTCATAGATTACTTTGGTCCATGAGTCATGATGCGGCAAATCCCTGTAATACTCAGGTGCAATCTCTCTCACTAAGGGAAGTCTGGAGCCAGGAACACTTGGGAAGTCATGATGCTCGTTATGGTAGCCAACATTGAAGGTAACCCAGTTCAAAGGTCCATAGTAGGAATAAGTTTCATAACCTTTCGTAAACATATAATGTTCAGAAATAAAATGACCAGCTACGGGGTGAAGGCCCATTCCCAGGAGGGAGCTGGCAATCATAAACACAAGAGACTTGGCACCCCAGTGTTGAGCCACTAAGGCATCAAAACTAAACTGAAGCACCAAATTGATGAGTTCCAGAGGAAGAGGACTTTGGGGGTAAACAAACAATGGGCGCAAGGAATAGAAAAACGGCTGTAATATAACCCACACAAATTTGGTTGCTGTGTTGAAAAACATGCGTGCCTCAAACTCTGTTGGCAAGTCTACATCAAGTTCTTCATCTCCCTGATACCTGTGGTGTTCCAAATGGTACTTTTTGAAGGAAATGGCACATGGCACACCAATCGGAAGATTTGCTATCAAGGAAAAAATCCTATTGTGAAGTGCACGTGAATGACCAAAGGCTAAGTTGTGGGAGATTTCGTGGATTGCTAATAGCAAGGCATGGTTGATCACTCCCCCAATAGTATATGCGACCAGAAACAAAAATGGCCAGGACATACTCCTCACAGCATATGCCAGTCCAAACTGGATCACCATTAAGAGCAGCACGTGGTACTTGAAGTGTGGATCAAAACCCATCAAGTTCTTAATCTGGGGGTACTTAGCTACAAAATGAAATGATCGAGGTTAAAGTTAGTATTAATACTAGAGAAGAATGTGATTATGATTATTTTAAAATGTGGTAGCTTTCACATTTCATACAAAACACATTTCTTCCATTTGTTGAAATGCATTTTCCCAGTGAAAATTACTTTCAGTCTTCACCTTTTTTGCTTGGAGTAAGTGTATCAAGTTTGAATGAGCCTTCTTTGTTCTGTGGCTTGTAAAACAAGCAGCTACTGCAGCCACCGTGTCAGAGAGTTGACGTCACCACAGGGCAGCCCAACCTCATTTGCGAACTGCCAAATTAATGGCATGTTTGTTTGTTTGTCTGTTAGTTATTTATTTGTTTGAGCAGGTTGAAGTTTTGGCACCTATTTAGCTGATGTGGACCTGCTATACCCACCCACTCATGTACACACAGAGGACAGCCCCAACACCGGGAACTTCATTCCCTACTCTTCTTGAATAGTGTGTGGGTTCGTAAACATCCCACAGGGAACTAACGAACATTGAAGTTATTTGTGAGCCGGGACCTCCGGCTTATCGTCCTTATCCGAGAAGACTTGAAAGTCTAACCATTTGCGGATGTGATTACAAAGGCAGCACTTTCCCCTCAGTTATTTAAAGACCCCTGAGTGTTGGTCTGGACGGAGTCGAACTCACAACCTCCCGCATGGCAGCCCGGTGCTCAACCGAGCCACCATTGTGTAAATTGTGCAGGATTCATTCAGACATCCTATATGTCCCACCGAGAAGGAGACGAAATGACAAGATTCTCCCGATAAAAATCAAGAAAGCCAGGAAGATAGCCACACAAAGAGCAACAGAAGAACAGTAATTTACCAATATGAGAACATTACATAACATAAAGCTTGGGTCCCCTGTAATTTCCCACGCCCGTTTTCACCAATTCACACCCGCATCAATGCAACTCGATCGTACGATTCACTTGGTATTTTTAGCTTTAAAGATGACTACATGCGCTCCATTCCATATACACCTTGTGGAAAAGCACTATGTGGTTTTGTTTTGTTTTTTATATATCGAGCTCTTTTCGACAAGAACGCCAAACCAAATAAACTTACCGACACACCGGGCGCGTGAACGCATTTGCGAAGGAAACTTGTCCTAACGCTGTTTGGACAAGGATGCGTGAATAAAGGGTTTTTCTTCTTCAAAACACATTTTTCACTAAAGCTTAAGCATGCACATGAAA
>NC_090894.1:17241839-17249339 GCF_036669925.1 Montipora capricornis | reverse complement strand
TGATAAAACAAAAATTTCATGTTTTCTAGTTTGATGCATCTCTGGTTTGGAGAATTATGAATGCAGTTTAAAAGATCAAACTATGATAGTCAACCTGGTCTCATACCCAGACCTCTTGCGAATCTCTCAATGGGATTTGTTGTTTCCAAAGACGGCCTAAGTTTTTTAAATTTATAATTCTGCTGATGAAAGGGTCATATCCGTAACAACTGCTCAAAGAAGGGATTGGACACGAAGCAGTTCGAACAGCCAATCAAAAAAATGAACAGATCTCGCCTTTTTCGTGTCCACAAGAGATCTGAGTACGACATAAAAAGATGGTTGATTGGGTTCACGCTGGTTGCATTCATCGTCATCGCTCTTTCATAAAACAAATTGTCCAACTGACACATCGAAAGCATGGAACATACTTCATGGACAATCTTTTTTATTGCAACAAGCCAAAACTCGGCCATTGACTGAGCTCACAAGTGTCATTGAAAATCTCATGTCATTCCCTAAGACAGGAAACTCTAAACTGAATTGACCTCAATTACAATGCTACAGCGTGTCCGAAAAAGGACTGACAAAAATTAATAACACTACACAGTATATATGAAAGGTTAATTGATGACAAAGAAAATATCTGAAACGAGTCACATGTACAGGTGGTGGCCACAAAAGAATAAAACTAGAAAGAACGAATCCACTGTACTTGTTAACAATGCAATTCTGATTTAACACCAAGACCCTTTTTACCAAACACCAACTGACGTAGACGGTTTTCAGCGCAATTAAAATACTTCATATTGGCAGCGAATAAAAGCTGAACAAGTCAAAATCTAAAATCAAGATAGCTAAATTAAAATGTCGACGTTTCTGCGAAAGAACACATCAACGTTATACGCAGAGGGCAAAGTTCGCGGAGTAAGCCTGTGATTCCCATTTAGTCTACCTTCAAGTCCTCGCCTTGGGGTCTATTTCCCTGGCGCTTCGTCCTGGCAAAGGGGCCGATCTTTGGATTGGTAATGAATTCGTATATGACCCTGCAATAGGAGGTATGATGAGGCAAAGTCTTGTAATACTCGGGCGCAATCTCCTGCAGCTGGGGAAGTCGTGATCCAGGGATATTGGGGAAGTCATGATGCTCGTTATGGTAGCCAATGTTGAAGAGGAACCAGTTCAAGGGACCATAGTAGGAATATGTTTCAACATCATCTTGGAATTGGTAGTGCTCTGCGATCGCGTGACCACCGGCAGGATGAAGGCTTATCCCGTACAACTTGCTCATCGTCAAACAGAAAAGAGCCTTTCCGCCCCAGTATTGGTATATTAGATAATCAAAACCAATTTGAAGTATAACATTGACGACTTCCAGGAGTTGAGGCCACGTTGGGTAGACAAGCATTGGGCGTACAGCAAACCAAAATGGCATCGTTAACACCCATAGCAATTTGGTTGCGGTGTTGACAAAAAACCGGGATTCAAACTTTGTTGGCAAGTCTCCATCAAATTCCACGTCTCCCTGATATCTGTGGTGTGTCAGGTGGTACTTTTTGAAGGTGATCGCAATTGGTATACCAGCAGGAAGATTTGCAAACAATGAAAAGAGCTTATTGGCAAGTGGACGTGAGTGACCGAAAGCCAAATTATGCGCAACCTCGTGGATTCCTAAACACAAGGATTGATTGAGTAGTCCACCAAGTGTGTATGTAAAGAAAATCACCATTGGCCAGGACATGAATTGCACTGAGTAAACAAGACCCATTTGGAGCGCCATCACCAACATAATTTGATACTTCAGGTTGGGATCAGATCCCATCAGTTTCTTGATTTGTGGGTATTTGGCTACAAATAAAGTAAAAGCATTTGTTAGTCTTGAGCCGTGTGAATTACTTTATCCTTGCACTGGTATAGTCAAAGCATTCTCTGCATCGAAGTCTTTACTGACCAGGAGCCTATGTGTGTATGTATATGGAGCCACACTTTAAGAAATGAATACCTAAGGTACAGCGCAAAGTATAGGAATGGTTAGCTTTACTTTTAAGATGCAAAAGATTGAAGCTAACCCAGATATTTCAGGAATGTACAGCGCTCTTGAACCTCTCCTCAGTCTACACCAATGAACCATCATTGGAGTTTTGAACAAGATAAACCGAGCCAGGGCATTATCTCTCGAAGGCGCAGGTCGGAGAGGAGAAACACAGACCAGAAGTCTTAGTATTTTGGAATATTCAGCGAAAAACGAACTTAAATTACTGTTTTACTTACTCCTGTTTTGTTATTATAATGATGTTTAAAAAAAACGTAGAAGCTGTCCTTGAACGAACTCGACTGAGCAAATTAATTTTTTATGTTACCGTACGTTCCACTTAGGTTAGAGAAAACTGAGATGTGTGGAATTACCGTATATAAAAATAAGAGTCTTGAAAGTTATCCCGACCAGTATTTGGTGAATCGAGCTCGAGGAATGGTCATTATGTTATTGGAAAAATCAGCCACCATTACGCTTCTCGACCAGCTAGAAGAATTACGCAATTTCAGTTAAAGTAACGAAAGCGAATCTCATTCGGAGTGAACAGAAGCTATCTAAAACTTTCCTAATATATTGAGACTTTCCCAAACACAATTTCGCTTGCATTTTGTCTTTATCCTGCAATGCTAGGGAATGGCGGAACTTAAGAGGACAGGAATCAACGATGAGCTGAAGCTAAAATGGTCCTAGTCACGGTCCTCAATTCACATGGGCCTACGTTTTTTTCTTTTCTGGCGCTTTTTGTATAAAAGATTATATACATAAATTGCAAAAATATTGCCTAGGTCTTGGAAGTCGTAAAATGATTCAACTAAGAAAATAGTTGGTTCAACTGAGAAGAAAACGTTTTTGCATCATGTTATTTTAACCGAAGATTTATGTAAGAGTAAATCCAAGTTATATGCGTTATGTGTACAGCAAACAGCTTAGTCATCTTTCCCAATCCAATTTTCATCGTTATCACGGGCTAAAAATAAAGCTAACTCTGAAGCACAAATCATGTATTTAATACTGGGTTATGTTACTTACCTAAAATCTCCTTTCTCCTTGTAGCATGTGGTTCGGCGGTGTATGACCATATCCAGTCGTTTCTTGAGACTTGTCCTCCCATGTTGTCTGTCGGGCTTACCAGGCACCGTAAACTGACTTCGGAAGATGTAACATCGACGTTTTATGGAGCAGATATATGAGAAAGGACAACGGTGTCGAGATATTGACGTCTGTCAGATGTTCACAAACATTCCTTCAGTTCTTAAACAGAGACAATAAATAGAAAAGAAATCTTTTTACACATAGCTCCTCATTAATTCTCCTCGCATGGTTAATTATAATTGTACACCTGTTAAACTTTTAAGATCAAACGTAAAGTTACTTTTCCTATATAGGAAACAATTTTAACTTGAAAAAAAAAAACATTTTTTCTCTTTCTAACAAATGTATAAAAAGAATATTTCTGTCGTCTATGAAGTGTTTCGTCTGGACACGTATACGTTTGCTCGTCAACACAAGGACCAAAGTCCGATTCTTGGAGAAAAATGATCAAACAATTATTGTGAGATAACGCACGAGCCGAAAAGTAGGTAAGGACATGTGCAAGTCCAAACTGCACCACCATCAAAGGCAAAAGTTAGCACTTTACGTTTGTATAATAGTTCATCATTTTGTAATTTTTTTGTATTTTAACTTTTTTTCAATATCATAGATAGGTATTTATGGGTATTTAGCAACAACGTAAAATTGTGAAGATAAGTTTTGTTTACTGATCCAAAATGGGATCCTGTTTAAGTCTGGTTTTTAACCGCAACATGCAAATGTTACAAGGTGGAACAAAGAGTATGCACTGGAATTGAAAAAACTGCAGCTTTCACATTTTGTGAATAACACACTTTGTAGTCGTCGCAACGTATGCACCCTGGTTGTCAAAAGAATTGTTTTCAAGATGATGCGAGAAAACGCTATGCGATTCGGAATCACCAATCAAGGACGAAAATTGAAAAGGCGCGAGCCGACAGCCTAATCATATCGGAAGACCTTAGACAGCAATGACCAGAACCAGGTTGCTGACCAGCGGTTTTCGTTAAAATAATGGTTTGCTGGGGGTGCTCAGTCTCGCGGGCTCAGAAAACCTGGTTGTGGTCATTGTTATTTAAGGTTTTTCAATCACATCACATTTCCCCTCAAACCGGTTTTGGCCCGTCAAGCTGTTTGCTTTGATTTTCACGTGGCACAGAGAGGCGTATGGTACCCTGGATGCCGGAGGAGTTTTTCTTAAGGTCAGAGAGAACGCAACGCCATTCAAAAAACCAACAGTCGAGGTCGGAAAAAAATTTCTCTAGTGGCACGATTCACGCTGGAAATCAGATCAGATTGTGAACTTGTCCTGTGATTTAAACACGAAACAGAGTTCCCGGTTGGCACGGAAGATGCTACAATTCTTAGGGGTTTTGGAACTCAGAAACACTATGTTTTCTAAAAACTCTTGAGCAAAAGCAAGTTTAAAAGGGGAGCTTTGCTGAGGTTCATCCAGCGCGATGATGGATTTTCTGCCAGCTACGTCTTGTTTCTGGCCGGAAACGTTCCCGTCAAACAAATTAACCTTCGTAAGCCTATAAATCAGCACAATATATAATCGCAGACACGACAAAAATTATTGACAAAAGAGGTGCGCAGAGCTTTTCATTTTGAAACGTTTATTGATGCGCTCAACGTGGATGCCAGAAGAATCCGATCATTAATTAAAATTAATTTGTTTCAAAGTCTGAGAAAACACTATACGGTTCGAAGCCAATGATCACAAATTAACGGAAATAAATGAGAGGGATCTTTTTTCCGACTATGATTGTTTGTTTTTCGAATCGTGTAGCGTTCTCCCTGACCTTGGATTAAAAATCCCCTAGCACCCAGGTGACATAGCCCTGCGATGGACTAGCATCCCATTCCGGGGGTGGGGGTGGGGGGGGGGGAGGGTAGAAATACTCCTAGTTGCTTCATGCTACAGAAATACAGAAATTGGGGTAAGCTCCGGCCTAATGGTGGGTCACTTGGCTCGTAAGCAGACTTTACCTACCGTACCCAGGTGACTATGTTACTTTTCCGTTCTGAGAAAGTTAATTTAGTTTAGCATGATTGAAATTGAATGAGCCGTCTCCTTTGAATACCGTAGCGCTATATTATATGTTATAATCTACGCAAAGTGGGTTTTCATCTTTATGTGGATGATGCCCACTTGTATTTATCCGTTGATTCCCGAAGTGGGTAAGGGCAGGCATCAGCATTGCGAATGCCCATAGCTGGTCATGAAACTCTGGAAACTTTATGTTAATTCAACCGTGACCATGCACAATCTTTTGTCCTCAGTTCATAGAGCCGTTTTCAATTAAGTGATTAGCGAATTGCTTTGGTTTATGATTACTTCACTCAGTGATTGGATCAAAGTTCTCGCGCCACTTTTTCAACCAACCAGAAGTGAAGCCAAAACCAATTGTGGCTCGTGCGTACACATTTTCCCGCACTTTGTGTCGGCTACGTGTAATTACTTCGATTTTTGATTGGTTTACCGGATTGTGTCCGTCCTTTTTGATTGGCCAAAGTAATCACTTTGGTTTTGGTTTTACGACACTCGATTGAAACTCGTTCTATAAACTGAGTTTGGAATGCCGTTTGGAATAAATTAATCAAAACTTTTGATTGGCTGTCATTCAGAAGAGGGGCGTGGTTTGTGCTTGGTCAGGGCCAAAACGGCGAACAAAAACATAAAATAAAGAAACTTGTCGAGTTTCATAACCATCTCCATATATTAACCATGCCTTAAGATAAGGGAACTTGATTCCAATTTCTGCCCAATAGTGAGACCACTTGTTCGAAGATATTACAGCCATATGTTGTCCATCACATGACTCTTCTCGAATTATTATTTTGTTATTAATTGTATTTTATTTCTTTTGTTATTATTATAAGAAACCGTGAAATCAGGCACAGTGAAATAAAACAAGTTGGTAAAAATACCTTGGTGGTTTACACAAGTTTCACGGATGTTCTGAATCGACGAATCGCCATGAAAAGAATTGGTTGCTTAATAGACGTGAAACGAAACGAAATTTTATGGCCATTTACGAATTGGTGCGGAGAGCAAGGAAGAAATGAACCAGACTTCAAACAATCGGCTGTATACATCATAACAAATATCTTTTATTTTTGTTCAGTGATGACTTTGCCAAGGTTAATCTGAAGGTCCGTTACGTAATTGACACTACATTTGGAGCAATTTAGCTGAAAATGTGAATTTCTTCACTACATCTAAGGTTTTCAAGTTTCCCTAAAAAGCAAACAACAACAACAACAACAAAAAATTCATTTCTTGTACCCCACTTCAAAGAAGTTCGTCAGTTTATTGTCATGGTCAGGGTGAAATCAGTACGTTGAAGATAAATTAAAAGGGAGTAGGCGTGACAGTGAGAGCACTCGCCTCCCCGCGCGCTCCCCGCCCCGAGCGCTCCCAGCGCGCCGATGAAGCCAGTGTTCGATTCCCAGAGTTGGCGTCATATGTGGGTTGAGTACAGTTTCTTGGTTCTATACTCTGCTCTGAGATGTTTTTCTCCAGGATCTACGGTTCTCCTCTCTCCTCAAAAACCAACCAACGATTTCATAGGTTGATTTAATTTCTGTACTCATGAGTGTCCCCAATTAGTGCCCAGCGCTAAATACATTTAAGTCTGAGCGACAATTTAGTCATGCGTATAGCAATCTTTCCTCGAGACGAGATTCGTGCATATGGATGTGTAACAACATGTTGTAACCCATCATTATCCCCGAAGATGCCCTTTCCACCAAGAACTCGATCTGCTGAGCATGCTCAAGATTAAAAAGAAGAGGGAATGAGGTAAGGAAAGCTAAGCATTAAAAGCAAAATAAACGCACCATAACACCAACCTTTTCTGACCATCACGTCATGCATGCGCACAACCATTACACCTGGTTAATAGGCCATTTTTTCAAAATATCAACATCCAGCTTGATAGTGAGACAGAGGGGACAAAAACAATAAAAACAAGTTGCAATGAATGTAAGAGATATTAGAATATCATCAACTTTCTTTCCAGGTGATCTGGTGACGTAATTTGGAGGACTCGAAAGAAAAATTTTAACGCCGTATCCCACAACCGCGCGGGGCCTTAGATGTTGTTTCCAAACTCCCTGCAGTACCTTCCATCGCCAAAACTCAACAGATTATTCCGTGTCTACCACATTTCCTGTTACTGAATGAACATTCAAGTAGAAACGACGAGATCCAACCTCGCCTCTGCCACGTTGAATTAAAAAATAAGGCCGCGCGCGGTTGTGAGATACGGCGCTAAAGTTTTTCTCCCCAGTCCTCCGAATTACGTCACCAGATCACCTGGTTGTCTGTGGGGAGTCAGGGTGGTTTAGTGGTCATCAATCGTGCCTCCCACCTCTGTGACCCAGGTTCAACTCTGGCCTCGGGTCGT
>NC_090894.1:17214339-17234339 GCF_036669925.1 Montipora capricornis | reverse complement strand
AAGGCATTAAGTAAACTCCAAAATCGCAGAAAGAAACGTTTTTGTAACATGCAATTTTCGCCGACGTCTTATGTAAGGGGAAACACAAGTAAACGGCTTCTTCGTGTCTTATGATAATTCTGCCCGCAGCATCAGGCTAAAATTTTAAATTAAATGGCTATACTAACAAGCCCAAACTTGGCTAATGCTGCGCTTTCCATCTTACCTAAAATCTCCTTTCTTCTTGTGGCATGTGGTTCGGCGGTGTAAGACCATATCCAGTCGTTTCTTGAGACTTGTCCTCCCATGTTGTCTGTCGGGCTTACCAGGCACCGTAAAATGACTTTGGAAGAAGTAACATCGATGTTTTATGGGGCAAATTGAAACACCCCGATGACGTCGAGTATTGACGCGTGTCAGCTGTTCATTAAACATACCCTTCACCTCTCAAACATTGACGATAAATAAGAAAAGACGTTTTTTCTTAGTTATATTTCCCCGTTATCTCCCCAACCTAGAATAATACTACGATCCTCCACCGTTTGATTTCTTAAATTCAAACGTCAAGTCTTTTTTTCTTGGCCTGGAGTAAAATGACATATAATTTTCTTTAAAAAAAAGCGCTCCTTTTACTTTTAGTCGCCTCCAAAGTGTTTCATCTCGACACGCGCTTGCTTGCTTGCAAACACGAGGTCCAAAGTTCGATCGCAGGACAAAAAAAGAAAGTCAAACAATGTGGAATGATGCACGAGCCACAGAGTTGAAAAAGTCCAGTGAGATACAAAAATAAATTAGGGTTTAGCAGAAAAAATCTCCAATTGTTTTGGACGAATTAGGAGTATCGGTTTGTGGCATTTAGTCCGAAACGTCGAGGGAGCCGGAGCGGTGACCTTTAACACGAAGGACTTTACAGCAAATTTATTAGATAACCGAAAACATACAATTTATTGAAATAAGGCTTTGGTGTGGTCTTTATTGTGTACCCTCTACGCCCCTAAAAATATGTTCTCCAGCGTGAATATCACTTTGAAGGGATTCTTTGCCGGATCCTAGGAGGGAATTCGAATGTTCAAAGAATGCGAATGTTCAAGAATGCGAAAATCCAAGATCTCTATGTTGAGTGGAAAATTCATTTTACCTAAGTTGTCAGCAATGGTACTTGGTGCATGTACTTTTTGAATGTTTAGTTTTTAAAGGGAAGATATAATATTTTACGCCTTGTTCTAAGTGTTTGAAGTGCGTGCTATGGACGAAATTGAGAGAAGTGATGATCCTCGCATTTAGATCTCTTACCGAGGAAACCTGAAAAAATTCAGGTGGCTTCAGCGAGTCCTTTAGCCACGGGAACACATGAACCCAACAAATTGACCTGCTCCCAAATGACTGGCTTCATAGCTCAGTTGGTAGGTAGAGCACTGCACTGGCATCTTAGAGGTCATTGGTTCGAATTCCGTTGAAGCTACCTGAATTTTTCAGTTTTCAAGAGTGCATCTCTTTAGAATAACTTTTACTTGCTCCAATCCCCCCCACTCCCCCCCTCCCCCTGTAACGCTACCCAACTTATGGCAGTTCATGCCTCGACTTGCTGAAATTCTTATTCACTGATTAAAATGCGGTGAAAAGCTTTCTTTCATTACTACGAGTTTCAAACATCAACATTCTACTTACTTTAGCTTTTTATTTGCTTTTTCACACATTTTTGTTTTGTTAACACAGTTTCCAAGCTTTACAAGTATTTTATCTTATTACCTGACTTGTGTTGCTTGTCGAAAACGTTGCGTTTTTGTCACTGGTCTGAGCTATAAGAAACTGAAGAAGAACATCTGAAGGAGATGAAGAAGCGATCGTCACTCAAAGCTAACCGACATTTTCCTCCGAATTGCTGAGATATGCGCCAAACATTTACATATCTGCATGGATGCCAATAATCTTGACTGACCCTGATCTTTCCATCTGTTGTTTAGTATTCGCTGTAGATGAAATGCTGCAACTTGGACAGGGACGGCACAAAGAAATAAGTTTATGACCAGCCGTGGGAATTGCGCTCCACGCGCGCTTTACATTTCATAACATTCTTCCAGGCCATTCTCTGTTGAAAGGACCAAATTCAGGGTTTCATCATTAACAACAGGACATGATGAGGGACAGCTACTATTTGAGTTACTTTTAACGTAAGGCCGTGGAGTAAGATTAAACTTGCAGAATCCTGAACCGTAGATTTTGGAAAGCCAAAATGGTATTTAAGTCTAAGCATTTCAAATATCATTTCGTTCGTTGATTCAATTATCATGGGAACATTTGAACACACAAATGACCAGCTCCCAACATCAGTGGCTTCATAGCTCACTTGGTTAGAGCGTCGCACCAGCATCGCGATGTCACGGGTTCAAATCCCGTTGAAGTCCTGTATTTTTCAGGTTTGTCTGCAAAACTGCTAAAATTGCGTTCACAACTGCGAGGATCATAGTTTCACTTCATTTCAAAAAGGCTACGTAGCTCAAATGTTAAATTTAGGTTTCTGCTTCCAAAATCCCGAGCTTAAGATTTTGGAAATTTAATTCTGCCGTATTACTGAGGCCCTCCCCCCCCCCCCCCCCAGAGGTTTAAGGAACAAGAGAACATGGCTAATTTGAACAAGAGAACATAAACCATTTTACTGATAAGAAAGTTGAGAACAAGCTTGAGAGGAATTCACAAAACAAGGAAACACAAGGAAATTTTTAAAGGGAAAAAGGGAACAAGCACCCCCCTTCCCTGGGAGGGCCTCATTGCTCCTCAACGTTTACGCGTCAAGAGAAGATAACTACATAAAAATAACTAAATTGCTAAGTAACCTCCGCACTATATTGAATATCTCATCTATTTCTTTACATAAAGGTTTTTCGAACGAATTGCACAACGTGAACGGAATGGCATGTGCCCCAAGCACTTTCGACGTGTTACGTAATATTTTCAAGCAACGTTTTACATAACGATGCTCTCGTCGTGATCCTACATTCCCTATTTTTTTTTTGTTTCGTCTCACGGCTAAAGCTTTGATTAAACACTATGACTTTTAAAAATTGCTGTTCCAGTGAACACTGAACAGCAAACATTTATAACAAACACATGGAACTGTTCCAACAAGTCACTCCCTTCTTCTGTTGTCCGGAAAGGAACATTCTTTCTTTGCTACGTATTTTGAGTTCCGCGGTGTTCACGTGAAAAGCAAGCGCGTTTTTGAGGGTCTTCATGTGCCGCCTTATGAAAGCAGCGCTTGAACATAGAATATTTACAAAGGGGAAGCACTTATCCTAAATAAATAACATGGCAATCATGCTTCCGTTTTCTTTTGTCTCGTGGAAATACAGCTGTAGATGATGTAACTTGTGCTCTTTGAATCTATCTGGCCTTTTGACTGGTAATTTTTTTTATCGAAAAACATGTCTACGTTCTGAAATAGCCACATAAAGAAGTCCTAAAGCGTTTCTGCTGTTTTATACTCATAATAAAAGTGGAAGTTGCGTAGTCTTACCACCAAATCTATTCCCACAGCATGACCTCTACCGGCAAAAAAAGAAAAAAATTAGCCTTATACATACATACATACATCTTTATTTACCCTCGGATTTTTAGAGTAGCTTGGTGTAGCTAATATCTCCGAGCATTTACCCTCCCAACCATGATACATCACAGAAGACAGACCACAACACCGGGAACTACATGCCCTACATGCCCAAGCCTTGCCGAAACATTCTTGCCAAACCAAGCATACAACTTCGTGGAATAATTAAAAATGTATTAACACTAAGCAGCGATATCATCAACGCCTCCTCAGCACATTAACTCCTCCCTCGCTCCTGTGTGGCCTTTTATCTCAAACATGTTACACCTCCTTTCAAACCGACAAAAAGCTCGTCAGCAGGGACGGCGGAGCCCCCCCCCCCAATTTCAAGCAAAATAATAATAAAATGAAAAATAAATAAATAAATAAAAATAATTTTAAAACCCATAACACATAAAAACAGAAAACTAAGCATTAAGACAAACAGATTTAAGGCCTGAAATATGCGTAAGGCTGGGATATATGTCGTAAGTTATATATGTATCAAGTAAAAAATAAGAAGTAAAACATGTGTCATTTTACGGTTGATCTACGTTTATGTTTTTGATATCTCGTCGAGAATGCTGAAAGTACCATTTCCGAGCGTCAAGATTTCAAAATTTTCTGGGCCCGGTTGTTCAAAAGCCGATTAGCACTAATCCCAGATTAAAAATTAATCAAGGAATTTATTTCTCTACTCACACATGCTGTTCAACGCTGATATTCGGCGGAACTTTACATTAGAAGAAGGCCATCTTGAAGAACAAAAATAGGCAAAATAAACTTTCACCAAAAAGGTGAAAGCATGAAACAAAAGTTTAGGATAACCTTGGATTAATCGTCTTTCGAACAACCGGGCCCTGGCGGAGAATTTCCCCAGAACCCACCCAGCAAGTTTGCCTCGGCACAGTCCCTCCTCAATTGTAATGAACAAAATTAAATATGGCCGCTTTAGCCTTGCAGAGAATGGCTTTCAAAGTGTTTTGCCGCAGCCCCGCTACCTCTTACGTTGCAGTTAAGCTGAGATATTTCAGCGAGGAAAAGGTTCAGTGGACAAACGAAAGATTCGACGAGGTCGTTAAAAGAGACAAGGTAGTGGTGTTTATGAAAGGTGTTCCACATCAACCCATGTGTGGTTTTAGCAATGCTGTTGTTCGAATCCTTGAAATGCACGGTGTTGAAGAATATGGAAATTACAATGTTTTAGAGGACGAAGATTTGAGACAAGGAGTTAAAGAGTACTCAACATGGCCGACAATACCGCAAGTTTACATCGGTGGAGAGTTTCTTGGCGGCTGTGATATCATGCTCCAAATGCACCAGAATGGAGAACTCATTGAGGAACTTCAGAAAGTTGGAATACGGTCTTTGTTGGTAGACAAGGCAGAGGAAGATTTAAAGGACTCCTAACGCTTTCTTGAAATTACTGAAATGAAACTACGATTTGTAGCAGTCTAACATTAACTGTCATTCTAAAAACGTGTTTTCATACCCTGATCGTTGACAGTACGTTTTTATTTATTTTTCATCAGGTAGACAGCTGTGCAATTTTTTGTTTTGCCTTTTTTCCCGATTTTACCCTAAAACTAAGGTTTTAACTTCTCGTTTGCACCTCGTCGTATTTAGACCAACTTCTTGCATCCAAACAAACATGTTGGTGCAAACCAAGTTCTGACCCTCAGATGTTGTATTCATGCAACTTAGCAAATACTGCTCCAAAATTCACCATATTACTTACTACACACTACACTGTGTAGTTGTGTCATTCAACACTGAACTGAAATTTAAAAATGCTAATTCTTTCCTTGGAATTATCAGGCTTCCTGATCCATTACTTACACTGGTAAATCAGTGTAGAAGGAGGGCCACAGGCTTAGTGCAGATAACCATGCAATATGGCAAGGACCCCAGAGAGACAAGTCTGTTATATTAACAGTTCATCATGTTGAAAATCTAAGTGTGTTTAATGTGCCAGAAAGCAACCAACATAAAATAATATTGTTTTGCTTATTTTTTTTGTTTACTAAACCGGGAAGACAGAAGATAAAATTAATATTTGAAGTGAGCTATGTATAAAGGAAACTGGACTTGTAATTCTACCTTCTGACACTGTCTATGACAAGAATCCTTCAAGTGCAAACTAAATAATGAAATGAAAAAGGGCAATTTCTATTTGTTTAAATGAGCTGTTGATGAAGTTTGCCTCTTATTACAGGATAAAACATTTTTTTAACATTTTTTAATCGTCTTTTTCTGGTTCATCTTTTTTCATGTATTGGCATTCATTCAATATAAGGTAACAGTGGATATTACAGAATGGCTTGTGGGTTAACCTTTGTACATTGCCATTAATTTTGTACAGGATTATCATTATCATTACATTGAGGCTTTCAACAATATTGCATATTACATGGTGGGAATTTCATTGTTAACTACTGATTTCAACCAGCTTGAAAATAGTTTGCAGTATTGAATAATAATAAATTGATTTGTCATATTGCTGAATTTTCTCCCCCAACAGCGTGCGCTCTCATTGGTTTCACTGTACTTCGAGGTCACATGACATCTAACAATAAAACTGCTTCCCACCAAAAGTCTCTGAGCGGGCAACAGTGCAAATCTATGATGTCAGAGGGTAACAGTGCACTGTTACTGGCAAATTTTGGCCGATGACCGCCATTGCTATTGCTGTCGCATGTTTTTCTTTTTGTGCTAAATAACAAATCACTTAATGACTGGTCCCGATAGAAACTGTTAATTTTGTTTCCCTCAAAGCTCAAGGTCTCCCTCGGCTGTGCCTCGGGGAAACGTTGAGATTCTCGGGAAACAAAATTAACTGTTTCCCTCACGACCAGTCATTAAGTTTACTGTCTGGGGAAGCATGGATGAGAGCATAATTATGTAGAAGTTAGAGACACTTGGAACAAAAGAAAAAAAAGGTCAGTTTTTGTTTCTCCCATTTCATTAAAATGTGAAGCATTCCACTTCTGAAAGCAGCATTCACTAGTAACCAAACTTTTCATTCAGATGCGTTCTCCCATCGCCTGTCTGACCTGCAAACAAACAAACAAAAAATGACTCAAGACCAACAAAACCAGCTGGCTATAAAAGGGCAAACCACTTTGCAGACTAGTCTTAACCAGGTCACAAGGGAATGAAATAAATAAATAATAATGTGTAAATGTATCGCTTGGTGTGCATTTGGCTTTTGATTGATTAAAAGTTTCATTTTTTTTCACGTATAACAAAAGTGTCGATTGGTGAAATTTAATAAACAGCAAAGGATAAGGCAGCTCTTAGCTAGGATTTGCATACATAAAGATGACATATTCATCTTGAAAGAAGATGGCAACAATCATTTACATAATGTGATAGATAAAGGAGATTCGTGCAGAACAATTGCAAGTTGAATATTGAATTCCTTTGGGAATTGAGTTTTTTTTTTTTAAGATTAATGAAAGAAATAAAATTATTATTATTTTGATAAAGTTTGTTCGTGGTATTCTGACTTCAAATGAAAGAAGAGTCATTATTTTAGTGATGTGAATGAGAATACCCCCTTAGGGTAACCTGTGTCTACCGGGTATCTCAGGATTTAGAGAGGCATGCAGTTGACCTTAATTCATGCAGGCTGTCCTCTAGATGAAGTATTCACTCTTAACAGTACCAACCCTCTGGTGGTGTCCAACCAGCATACGTTGGATCATTAACAGCTTCCCAGTGAGAAGGGACATGATATGATCGCTTTGCTTTCTTTTTCTTTGGGCTTCCAAGATTCTGAAAGTAAATAAAATTTTGTAAATCTAAGGAGATGTGCTTCATCTTAAAATACAAAAACCTCAACAAACTTAGATCGTTGACCCTCTTACTGTTTTTGGATATTTGCCATGGAGTTAAAGAGAAGAATATTATAAAAAAATACTTAGACTGCGTATCTTCTCGGAATCTACAGTATTCTTCATTTATTTGCATCTAGGCTTCTCTGAAGGTTTCTGAAGGTTTGCTGAGCACTTGATGACCACAAAACTCAAACACTATCATAATTATGGCAAAAAAACAACTCACCTTCTCTATTTCCTCATTTTGTTCTTCCAGTGCATCATCTGATCCATGTCGTTTCCTTCCTTTCTGATTTTCTCTATCTTGTTCTACCAAATTTTCCTCTTTATCAATGATGTTGGTCTCTTTTTTTTCCACCGATCTTTCATATTCCTTTTTCTGTGTTTTAATATTTCCTGTCAGTAAAACTGGTAATGCAGGAATAGCAAATTCTTGTCTCCTTTCTTGATGGCTAATTGGGCCTAAATCCCTTGATTCTACAGTAGCTTCTACAGCTGCAGATGACTGATGCCTTGAATCTGTATGATTGTCTACTGTTGTTGTCATGGTTGAGTTATTTCCTATACTTATTGTATCTTGCTGGCTTGGTACCTCTAAACATAACAAAAATAATAATTTTTTAATGGAATGCCAATGAATCCACCTGACTGTTATTTTATTCTTTCCAACCTCTCTTTTGCTATTTCAAAAAGTAAACTTGGGTGCCAATTTTCTATTAAATTACATCAAAATAAACTTACCACTCTTCAGAGATGACTCAGTTGAAGCATGCCTGGGTAGGATAATTTGATAATGAATGTATTAAGTTCTTTCAGTTATTCAGAATATTTACTTTAAAATAGTGGCTATGCTGAAGAGAGATGAAGTTGTTAAGGATGATCAAAATAATTATGGCAAAACTGTGCATAAACTTCATGAAACTATGTAACCTACTCCAAATGGACCGAGTTGGAGCCTTGATTGTAATACTTCAACCTCTCAATTCTCTCCAACGATTAAGAATATTATCCTTGTCATAAGTGAATGGTTATTATAACACTTGGTTTTAATAATTATCTCGAATAGATTAAGTTCTTTGCAATTTGGCAGAACCCTCAACAATTCCACATGTTAACCCATTGACCACTGGGAGTGAGGCTTAACAGATTTTACTCTGTCTAATGCCAGATGAATTTGCTCATCAACTGGAGGTGTCATAAAGCTTCTGAGGGGTGAATGGGTTAAACATTCATGTTTTCCCCATTAACCCATTGACTCCTGGGAGTGAGACGTAACAGATTTTTCTCTGCCAAATGATTTTACTTGTCAACTGGGGGCATACTAGTTTGCCTGAGTGGTCAATGGTAAATATAACTGTATTTTGTATCCACCATATCTTTCTCAATAGGGAATTTAAGAAAGGACGACGGCTACGACTACGACAACGCCACAAAGCAATAATATCATTGGTTAAAAGAGCATAAATAATCGTGCAGCACAGATTTTAGCAAGTATCTTAGCGATTCTCTGCATAACGACAACGTGAAATCACCAAATTTGAAGTTTTGACGACAACATGAGCATGCAACAGAGAATCCTTCATTCTCTATTTTAAGTCTGAAAACGCTCATACCAATTTATTTTTAGGATACTTCGCCCACATTGTAGGACACGAAGGAGACTGAATAATCGCGAAAGACTTATGATAAAGGAGAGTTATATCTTGAGGTGACGTTTTCGTCGACCGTCGCCATTGTAGATCTTAAATTCCCTAATAATGCTTCAGGGATTACTCTTTAGGTAATGACAAGCAACTTAACTCATTCATTGGGAGGTGAAAGGGTAATTTAAAGAAAATGGAAAATGTTTTCTTTTTGCTGTTTTAAAGCATTAAATCATGAAATGCTTACTGTGCAAATGATGGCAGATTTGCTGGCTTTGCAATGTTCTGTAGTTTAACAAGCCTTTCTTTTTCCTACAAGATATATGTACATTTTTAAAGAAAAAAGTTCAATGACACATGACATGCTCACTGAGGAACATTTAGTCAGATGAAAGACAGCAGAAGGCAAGTAGATTTCTCTTGACAGTATCGGTACCTTCTTCAGATCAAACGCTTTTCTTTTCAGCTTTGTTCTGGTTGTCTTATCAATCGATGTTCCAAGACATTTCATGTAATTATCCAAAGAGTCTGCACCTTCCAGGTTTTCACCTTCCTTGCCTGGAAAACAATAGGTAAAACTTTATTTAAATCCTGTCAACTATGGTATAATACTAATTGCTGATTTCCACGAGGGGTGTGTGGTTACGATAAAATGTAATTAATTTTGCCTCACGGCTTCTTTAAAGTTGAAGAATAAGTTTCAATGAAATTCTGCACAAGTTACCTGCTACATCCTTCTGTAATTTGCTTTCACAGTCCTGAATTTCTTTGTCCACTGCCTCCAGCTTTAATGTCTAAAAATGAACTAACAACTTTATTTTCTTATCATAACAATACAAGTAATACACAGATTCAAAACACTTAAGGCAAACGAGTGTGATAGCTAAAGAGAGTTTTCAGTGAAGACTGATCTGAACTACACAATGTGCCAACACATGCAAATAATAATGATAATAATAATAATATTAATCAAAAGGATAAACGCTAAAAGGTTAGCACAACGTTTCGACATCGTCGAGATGTCACTGTCAAGTGAAAAAATAAATTATAAGCCGCACATAAGTACAAAAATTGTTGAATAAATTAAATCAAGAAATGGTTCAGTGACGGTTAAGTGACAGTCACGATTGTTCTACTTTACGGATCAATGAAGATCACGTAAATAGTTTTGCTTTAACCATGTCAGTTTGTGTGTTGAGTGATGGAGATTTTTCTTTGATGAGCATCATCTCATATATGAGACAGTCAAACTTTGTTTTGCATTTTTTCAGAATTGTGAAGCATTGATCTGGGATTTTGTTTTGTAAACCATGTTCTTCCCATCGATATTTACGAGATCTTCATTGATCCGTATAGTAGAACAATCGTGACTGTCACTTACCTGTCACTGAACCATTTCTTGATTTAATTTATTCAACAATTTTTGTACTTATCTGCAGCTTATAAATTATTTTTTCACTTGACAATGACATCTCGACGATGTCGAAACGTTGTGCTAGCCTTTTAGCGTTTATCTTTTTGATTAATATTATAGTTTCAAAGTCTAAGTTTAATAATAATAATAATAATAATAACTTTCCTAATTTTTGGTTTTGCTATCATGCTGTTTTCTCAGACAATAAAGTTTAATGGATCCACACTATTTTTCTCAACCCAAGAATAAACATGAGTTTTAGCAAAATGCTACTACGATGAGGGGAACCTGCAATGGACCAACAGCAAGTACATGAGGTAGTAGAAAATTAATGATTATTCTTAGCTCCAACATGCTACTGAAATGGAGAGAGGCTTTGGCCATGGTAACCCTATGACTTACTTTGACTTCATATTTTACCAAAAATAGGTTAACCAAGTGTAATTCAACTCACCAAAGTTTCATATGTTTCCATAGTTGGTTCATCCTTACCAGCTCGCTTCATCCTCTGAATTCTCTTTTTCTCTACTATAAACATAAAAATTTAGCAAGATTGAAGATAAAAGTGCTTTCTTTTGGCATGAATTGAATTGTTCTTTTCATGTGATGAACCACCAGTGAGACAAGTCTCTTTTACACTAACCTGATCCAGTTCTATCCAAAAAAGCGTCTTCATCGCTGTCATAAAAATCATTTTCTTCCCAGTTTTTCTCTTTGTGCTTTCTGCTTTCTGGTGAGAAATATCATCAGAAATCTCTTGTGAGTAATTAGATCAACAATGACAGACCAACATAAACACAGAGTCAACAGCAGCTTTTTAAGATTGTTTTCTTACCATGTGAAGATTGTCTGAGCAGACCTGCAGCATCCAACATTCTACAAGCCTCCTGAGCACATTCAAGAACTGCTTCTTTCTTCCTTCCAGCAACAGCAGCTTCTGCATAAAGAGATTCTCCACCTGGACCATCAATGGGGAGCCTAATAAATAAACTAAAAAAGTAAATACTCTACCAAACACATTCACTTCAGCACAATATAACTGTGATGGCGATAATAAGGATTAATAATGACTATGATGATGATAATGATGATAAATAATGACCATAAAAGTTATGATGATGTTCATGACCACCATGGTAATCATCGTCCTGGTCGTAGTGGGGCTGATTTTAGTGATTTTGTTTACAAACTAAGATATTAGCATGCATTTCATATAATTTTCTTTCTTTGAAAATTTTACTCTGTCTAATACCGAACGATTTTACTCATCAACACCAGTGTCCCAGGGTGCTTGAGGAGTCAATGGTTTAATGAAAAGAATGCCAAAGTTTTAAACCTCAAAAAGTGGATGAAGATTTTACGCAGGTCACACACAGTTAAAATTTTAAGTTATTTGTGGACAAGTAATACTGTATAAATGTTCAACAGTCAGTGAAACTGCGTAATCATACTTGACTTTACAGTGATAAACTCTGGCATGTCCTGGTCCCTTCTCCTCCACATCATACTCTAGTTCAAGCCCTATCAAATAGCATAAGGAAATAGTCACTATTGCTTTAAATAAGAGAAAGAGTTATTAATATTATTATAGGTACATTTTATTGAAAAAGAAAATTGTGCTGCACAGCTCTACACCACTTTCATTGTAAAGTAATGAGAAAATCCCTGAATAAGGGTGATACCCTTCAACAAAATGCCCTATATGTTATAAAAGTTTTCAGTTTTTTTCTTAAAGAAACTAGGAATGTGAATACTACATGTATCTTCCACGTAACATTTCAGTCTAAACATGACTTTGAAAATCCCAGATGTTCTACATTTTTCTGATCAGTCTTTGAACAAAACTATTACATTTTGATGGATCAGCCCCATAGATTTGTGAATGACAGACAAGAAAAACAAGAAATAACTTCTTTAATAACCTTCTCGTTCGAAGAATCCTCTCAAAGTTTTTTTAGGATCTTTAAAGTGATGCTGTTCAGATTCCTTATCAATCTCCCCCAAAAAGGCAGGTTCTTCAACAGCATCCTCACCTAAAATTAATCACAATAAAAGTAATCCACTATTGTGTGGTCCCAGAAAATATCCATACCCCCACCACGGAAGACAATTGGAAATTCCGAGGGAGAGGGGGGGTTAAAGGGCAGTAATTTCCAAGGGGTAGGGGGGTTTCGTGGGAAACTACTTTTCCAAAGGGTCACGAACCACATACAAAACATTGAAAGCAACATACGATCGATCTGAAGCACAAAACACACTATCGGACGATGTTTTGAAACAAAAGTCAGTTTTGAGATAAAGTTAATACTATTAGCTTCAATGTTTCCGTTTTTCTTTGAGTTAGCTAGCGCTACAATCTCCCGAAGCTAAGAACAATGTGTCTTTCATTTGGGACGGATTCAAAACATTTAAAATGGCGGTCTCAACTGGAGTCTCGTCCCCAGACTTCCAGCTTTGTCTCTTTTTCGTCCAACCAACACTTCCGTTTGTCTCTTTTTCGTCCAACCAACACTTCCGTTCACTTGAGTATCACTTTTCGCTACCTTCACATGCAGCAAACTCATTTTTGATAGGATTTATGTTTTACTGGGGGTAGTAACTCATTGAAAATGCGGTAAGACGCAAGTTCCCACCATCTCAACGCTTGCATTCAACGACATTTCCTTTTTTGTGGGTAGCATTTAGACCACGGACAGGAACCGGGAGTCAAGTTTTCTCTTCGTTGAGTAAATGCAATATTTATTGCCGCCTCGGGAAACGATTGTTGAGGTTCAGTTCGTCATGTCAAACTGGAAATTCTAAAACAGGAGTTTGACTACTCATTGGAGGAAGTAAATCGCGCCAAAAACAATAAGAGTCGCCCTCTCGATTCCATCCGTGGCTCAAAGGCAAGCAACAGTGAGGCTGTGTGTCATTTACCGGCGAGAAGGACTGCTGGAGAGTCAGGAAATTTGAAGACTGCACATAAATCGCCATATCTAAGTTTAAAAATATGATGGATTATTTTGGCATCAATAATATTCTTCGTAAAACAATCGCCTTTGTGACGATGTTCACGAAACCTACCGCGTCAACATGTGTGGTCCCTAAATATTAAAGAATCAACCTGAAGAAACTGACAAAATATGTAGACAAAGGAACCTTGTAAGTTTCTGTTTTATTTACTATGGTTTGCGAAGTTGTTTAAGCGAGTGAAATGTTCTCATCAAAGTTCGCACGAAAACGTGAAACGACGTGCAACCCAAATGTTTAAGCTTTGCAAAGTTGATAGGGCACAAGCTAAAAGTTTAGCTGGATAATGAGCTTAACAAAGCGTTATATTTTTCTAAAAGTTAACCTTAATGTTTACACTGTTGTAATAAAATTCTACCGCAATTACGTAACTAATTCACTGTCGTTTTTATAAGTGAAAACATTTTGGAAATTCCTGAGGGGAGGGGGGGTCATCAAAGACCCCCCTGGAACGGAAAATCCTGGAGGGAGGGGGGTTGCAAATCAAAAAGTCTTCCGTGGTGGGGGTATGGATATTTTCTGGAACCACACATTGTTAAAAAAGGCAGACATGATATGAATGACTGCAAAGAAACATTGCTTTTAATGCAGGCACAACTTCTACCTACAGGATGCTCAATCAAGACCAAGACCAAGTTAGAGAAACAGAAGCATTTCCAAAGCAATATTATGGTTTCATCTTCTGCATAAAATAAGGGCAAAACTACATTGATTTGAGCATAATTAGTATCAGGGTAAGAAATTTTAGTTGCTTGCAAGGAATCAAAATGAGAGAACTGGCATCATGACTTTTGATTCTTTAAGACCGTTTTTTAAAATTAATTTTCAAAGCACAATCTACAACCCATTTGGGAAGCACAATTCCATGGAAATGAAATTGCCATACATTGAGTGAATTATTAGAAACCAATTGGTGTAAACCAGTACAATATGGGGGAGTATGGCACGCTTTGTCCACCTCTGTGTTCCGGGTCCTTTTTCTCTTATTTGCGGCCCCTCTTGGAAGACAAAACTGAAGATATATGTCCTTGGAAGGTAATTTAGAACCTCCACCTTGAGTTTGGAGCTCACCAGAAATGTATTGGTGCCGGAATTATCAATATTTGGATCTCCCTCAACTTGTGGTTTCGGATGGCAGGCGAGCAAAATTTGCATTGTGAACAATAGGATTAGGGCCTCATTAGCTGAACCCAGTGCATTGTTCACTGGGTCATGGATCGTGAATCATTGTGAAAGAGTCATCAATATTGATGTATACTAAGGTACATCTTGACTTCCATTCCTCAGACGCTTTGATACCAAGAGACAGAAGTGCCAGTGCATGTACTATTTTACCACTTTTGCTACATTCTGCCCACTGTTGTTGGGCCTTAACCCATTGAGTCCCAGGGGTTCCCCATTGACGAGTAAAATCATCTGGCGTTAGACAGAGTAAAATACCAAGTCTGGCCGGTTTCGGCCGGTTTGGACATCAAAGGGTTAAAGGGGACATTTAACGCTTATACATTGTCTGTGACCTGGTTGAAAAGGCGGCAGCACTGCATTGTTAGCCAAAGAAGCGATCAATGTCAACAATGTTTACTCTGATGAGGAAACATTGTGAGGTTTCTGAGTGGCTGGTTGGTTTTGGTTCTACTCGTGTGCGCACTGTTATTGTGTATAAACTGCTGTACTCAGAATACCATTGAATAACTGCTGGAATTTTCTTTCACCAGTTTGCTGAATACCTCAAGTCTGTCATCATGTCCATAGATAGGTTACTGATAACTAGTGATTTCAATTTCCATATGGATGTGCCCACGAATCCAAATAATATAAGCTTCACAGATCTTTTAAACACAATGGTCTTGTCCAACACGTGAAGCAACCTACCCATACACACAGTCACACACTAGACCTCATTATTACGTTCCAATCTGATGACTTTGTTTCTGAAGAGCCGTTTTCTGGGATATTTATCTCTGATCATGCTGCCGTGATGTGTGGTTTAAGGACACGTAGACCAGTCATAGAACTGAAGCATGATGAATACAGGAAGTTGAAGTATATTGATTCTAAACTATTCGCTGAGGACATTTGCAATTCTACTGCGTGTATAGATCCCCCTGAAGAATTAAACAATTTAGTTAAATGCTAAAACACAACGCTGTCATCACTACTGAACAAGCATGCCCCGATACAATCACAATAAATAAAAGGTAGGCCCAGGCTGCCCTGGTTTGATGATGACATCATGCAGGAAAGGCGTGAAAGACGGGAAAGCCAAGAAACGGTGCAGGAGAACTGGACTAACCTTGGACCTTTTAGCGTTTAAATCCAAGAGAAGTCATGTAATATAAGTTATGAACAATGTGGGAAGAACATGTTACAGTCAATTTGTAAAAGAAAACAGCTCAAATCAGTCAAAGCTATTTCAGGGGAGCAAAGCGTCTTCTGAATATTCAGGCTGATAAAGCTCTCCTGCCTCACACAAATGCCGTTATGCTCACCAACGATATTGGAGACTACTTTGTCCATAAGATCACTGCAATAAGATCCAAGCTGGCGGCCAGGACTCAGTCCCCTCCTAGTGTTGTGCAAGAATGTGATTCTTCTATCACCTTGGAAATGACTGACCTTTCCTCCTCTGAAGTTACGCTACTCACTGAGGAGGATGTAAAGACACTATAGAACTATCCTGTAAGAAATTGTGTGACCTTGATCCACTTCCATCTTCTATGCTGTCTATACTACTCCCTGTCATCACAAAGATGATTAATTAATTTATCACTAGAAACTGGTTGGTTCACTGATGATTGGAAGAATGCCTTGGTACACTCATTGTTTAAGAAACCTGGACTAAAACTGGTAAAAAAGAACTTCCACCCCAATAAGTAATTTACAGTTTACTTCTAAGCTTACTGAGAAAGCGGTTGATATCCATTTAAAGACCCACATATTGACCAATGGCTTGTTCCCACTGAAAGTTAAGAATGACATTCGTACGAATATGGAAAAGGGTCATGTGACATTCCTAGCTCTTTTGGATTTGAGTGCCACCTTTGATACCATGGACCATGTTATTCTTATTCATAGATTTCAGCTCTCCATAGCATCTAGCGCCTCAGTTTCCCTTGTACTCTCTAACGAAGGAAATGACACGTTTAATTGAGTGTCATCTGCGTACGAATGTGCAGACAGATGAGATTTAATGATACTGAAAAGTTTGCTAGCATAGATAGTAAAAAGCAGGGGACCAAGGCATGAGGCCCGAGGCACCCCACATTCCAGGCAAAACTTTTTGGAAAGAGCACCATTAATGATATTGCAACTTGTTGCAATCGAACGCTCATTCAAGAGCTAACCCACGTAGGCCGAGCAGTGGCTGCATCGTTGATGTTCGTTCAGGGATGATTTATGATAAGTTGATGTTGAATGGTGTTGAATTATGATAACACTGAGTTTCTGGTGATTGGCACTAGCAAGCAGTTATCTAGAGTGTTTGTTAGCAGCATCAGGGTTGGAGATGTAATCCCTGTTCACTCTGCGAAAAATTTGGGTTCCTGGTTTGACTCTCACATAAATATAGCAATGCATATAACAAAGACCGGTGGTAGCCCATTCTTTTATCTATACAATATCAGACACATATGAAAATACCTTACTAGTGAATATACTGAGAAACTGATTCACGCATTTATAACCAGTAGGTTAGACTACTGCAACAGTCTCCTCCATGGAGTTCCGGACCATCACTTGCAAAAACTCCAATGTGTCATGAAATGCCAATGATCTTCTGCACATCTAAACACTGTCATATTACTCCGCACCTTCAACAACTTCACTGGTTGCCTATCTGCCTACAATCTTGGACAAAACTCTTAGGAAAAATTCTAGCGTAACCATCATTTGACATGCACTTACAAAGTATATTGGTCCTTTCCCCCCCCCGCCCCCCCAACCCTCAAACCAATGTTGACAATGTGATGCAAAACATACTGTGCAAGCCTTTGCCCGTTTTTTAAACCAACATTGGAATGGGGGGAGGGGGTAAAGTGGGAAAAAATTCATCTTTATCACACAGACAAATTAGCGCGTCACATTTTCCCAACGAGCTTTGTCCAAGATTGTACATATCAAGTTTTTAAAGATTCTTTTGATCACCTTTAAAGTACTCCAAGGTCAAGGCTCAGCTCGTAAATATCTCACTGATTTAATTTCAGTCTTACCGTCATCCTGCTATAACGGTAATTTACGGTGAAATAGCAAGGGAATTTTTCTCAGCACTCCAAACCGTCTTACAAAAGTTACCATGGGGGATAGATCCTTCATGGCGGCAGTGCCATGGCTTTATTAGAATGGTCTTCTCATAAGGATTAGATCTGCTTCCACGACAAGTGATTTTAAACAGAAACTTAAGACATTTTTATTAAGCAAGGCATTTTGTTACTACAATTAGTTATAATTAGCTTTTAGCTTTATGCTTACAGTTTTCTGTAAATTACCATTCCTATAGGCAATTGTAAATAATGTAGTTTTCATCTTCTTAATTCATAGAAATTGTATACCAGTTCTTACTTTTGTACTTTACTGTAATGCCCATTTGATTTTTTTTCTGACAATATAAATATTAAATATTATTATTATTGTTATTACTGATCATTATTATTACTGAGTACTCCTTAGTAGACTAGTACGGCAAAAATGGTGAAGAACACTATTACGAAGCAAAAAACAGGAATTGCTGCAGAGGATGTGAGCCTAACAGCTACTGTACAATATGTGTACACTCAAAGACTCAGACAACACAAACTTGCAATTAGGGGCATTACTGAACCACGAAACAGCGAAACACCAAACACCATGTATAATAACCCCACCATACATAGAAAACAAACCAGTTGAGGATGGATTTTGAGATTCCCGGTACATATCGTTTTAGGCCTAAAACAATGTTTAATCTCAACATCCAACCTTTGTTGGTTAGTGTTCAATGTACAGTGGGGTCACCATGATTTGGTGTTTCGTGATTTGGTAATCTCCTGTAATCAGTATTAAATCTCACCCATTCCCCAGTCTATTCCAGTGTCTTGACCATCCTGCCCTCTACCGTCCCGGTCTTTCTTCCACTCTTCATATTCCTCTTCCGTCATTACGCATCCCACACCAGCAATCTTTTGTGTTGGTTCTTCTTTTGCATCTTGATCCAATTCAGCTTCTCCTGAATCCTCAGGACCCTAAGGCAAAAAAGATAAAGCACAAAGATAACATTGAAAATGAAGAAGTCCATACAGAACTGCAAAGGGAATAATAATTGTACAATCAAAGTAATGAACATTTTCAGCTTTTTTTGAAAATTGCCACAAGTCATGTGGCAATCTCAGAAGAACAGTTCCTTTGTTTTTCCTTTCCAGACTGGTCTCCATTAGAGGGATGAATACTGCAAAATACAAACGATAAAGCTAAAGAGGAATATACCAGTAATGCATCTTTGAGCATCTGTAAATTATATGGTTTACTGCTTCCTCCAGTAATGTAATGATGCCCAACAAAGAGAACCGAAGCTAAAAGGCCCATGTTCACCCTACAGGCATAAATTTGCGTGCCCGGGAACAATTTTCATAAATGAAAGTCCTATCAAAGCTGAAATTCATCCAATCATATCGCTACAATAAGCAATGCAAATTTCCATAACAAAAACAAACGGTCAAAAAGGGGCATTACTAAACCACGAAACAGTGAAACAGCAAAACAGCCAAACGAAACACTAAAACACCCTGTATGACCCCACCATACACTGAATACTAACCAACAAAGGTTGAATTTGAGATTAAATATCGTTTTAGGCCTGAAACTGTATTGCTTATTGCTCCTAATTCATTGAGATTAAGATTAGGATTTAGATTAAGACTGAGATTAGAAGCAATAACTTATTAGGCCTAAAACGATGCTTAATCTCAAATCCAACCTTTGTTGGTTAGTATTCAATGTATGGTGGGGGTCATACATGGTGTTTTGGTGCTTTGTTTCGCTGTTTCGTTGTTTAGTAATGTCCATCGAAAAGCCTGTCGGGCGAAAAAGGTAAAAAAGGTAAAGTCTCTGTTAAGAGCCTGAATGCCCATTAAGGCCGGCGCTTATCTCCGGTTTCCGTAGCATGAAGCGACTAGGAGTATTTATGCTCCCCCCTGGATGGGATGCTAGTCCATCGCAAGGTTACCCCCAGCATTACGCCGGTACCCATTTATACACCTGGGTGGAGAAGCACCATGAGAGTAAAGTGTCTTGCCCAACAACACAACACAATGTCCCAGGCCAGGTCCCGAACCCGGACAACTCAATCCGGAGTCGAGCACACTAACCATGAGGCCACCAATACCCCGCCACTTATTTGTGTAAGAATAACAACATCTATTGTATTTTGTGTCATTCTTCAAAGAACACTGCTGAGTGCTCACAAAAGTGGCAAGGTATTCACCAGTAACAATACTCCAAAAGGAAAAGAGTGAAACTTCAAGATCCCTGGTTGTCAATCACAATTATCTCCCAAACTT
>NC_090894.1:17196839-17209339 GCF_036669925.1 Montipora capricornis | reverse complement strand
CTTTTGCCATCTTTGAGCGTTCTTTACTTCTCACTTTAGGTTGTGGAACATTCTGCTTATGAAAACTTCACTTCAGGAACGGAGTAAGTTTTTTTAATTTGGGTGTCAGTTACCATATTTGTGGAATTGTCCTGTCAAATTAAGCTTAATCACTTTCAGTCTAGTCAAGCTTACGGTTTTGACTTCTTCTCTGTCTCTACATTAACGTGTTTAACTCTCCAATTCAAACTTATTTCACAATTTTTGTTTTTGGAAGGAGGCTATTATGACATGCATGATAAATGCCATGTCGCTGTTGTGTAGAAAAATGTTACTTTACCTTTCCACATACCTGAAATATTCATCCACAAAGTAACCATATATTTAACGTCGATAACTCGTAACAGTAATTCAACTGACAAACTGACGGTGCGTTCATTTTACTTCCCCCTCTCCATCAGTGCTCCGTTTTACGGGTATTTAAAGCTACTTAGCTACACGGAATGGAAAGAAGTCGAAACAAGGATGCGAGATCCGGGAATCGAACTCAGGACCTCTTGCATCAAGGCCGCGCACTAACCGACTGTGCCATCCTTGCTCCTCAGAATTTGTTTGATGAACCCTTTGACACCCAAACCGGCCTAAACCGGTATTTTACTCTGTCTAACACCAGACGATTTTAGTCGTCAGTGGGGACCCCCGGGAGTCAATGGGAGCTAATGTCCCCATTAATCTGTTGATGTTGACGCTGTGTCCCAACTGGCAAATTATTCCAATCTTCATTGATTCTCATTAAGTACTATAAAGTACTCAGTCGCTGCATATTTTAAAGTGATTGCTCCATTTTGATCTTAGAATGATAATATTTTTCTATTCTTTAGAGTCGACAACATGGATATGGAGGAGAAGGTGAAAGGTGCCCATTTGCGGGGCACAAAATACACAGTATCTCAGGATGGTTTGTGTCCTCGCTGTGGAAATTCAAACAGGCTTTATGTCATCTTGGATAAGTATGTTACATTGTTTAACAGATGCATCACTTCTCAGATAGCTTCATCTTGAGCAGGAAGCCAGAGCTGTTGTTATTTCAGATTTATATATATAATAAAAATTATTACTGTCGGTTTTAAGAAAGTCCAACATTTGTTACAGATTGTTCCCTATGGGTGACATGCCTGAAATTCTGCACACTCTCATAGCAAAGGGAAGAGCAATTCTTTGGTCAAGTCAGGAAAAGGAAGGCTATAAGGTTTATAATTATCATATTATAATAATGTTGAAGTGATAAAGTTTCAGAGTTTTTCGTAATGGAGTGAAACCTGTAAATTTCTGAAAGCTGGTAGGGATGGTAAAGGTAAAGTCACTTTACTTAACATCAGTAGTTCCTTCATCTATGAGGCTGTTATCAATGGAAGCCGATGGTGTGCCCTTTACAAGGATTTAAAGCTACAACTACATGGATCAGAGGAAAGTCGAAAGAGACGTTGAAGTCACCAAGGATCGAACTGGGCACCTCTTGCTCCGAAAGCCATGCACTAACCAATTAAGCTATGTCTGCTCCCTGAATCATCTATAACTGATCAGCAGAAGACTTCTCAGTCATCCTGCTATTCAGCTAGGTTCAAAATAGCAAATTGTGGTGTGATATTGTTTGCAATACAAGTAATTACAACTATTATGGTGATGGTCAGTGTTTAGTCTGATTAATTGGGCACTCACTTCCCAACGTTGTGGTCCAAGTTCATTTCCTGGATGGTGCAATGGAGGAGAGTGATTTGGTAGTTCTGTATTCTGACCTAAGAGGTTTTGTCCTCATGTATTTTACATGTAGTTTTCCCCTTGTGTTAATAATGCCATTACCAACCATTATGCAATCTATTTTGTTGATTCATTTTTCATAACATCATACCAGCCATTAAGGCTCAAAGACACAGGTGCTTTGCCAGCCATCATCACAAGCACTCTGTCCTTGTCTTTCTATGATTTAGGACCCACCCACCTTCCTGTGTCGTGGTTTTTGCCCTCCTGACCCTCTTGGTGCTGGGTTTAATGTAGACTGGAACAGAGTGTCTCTCAGTGATATTCTAGAATCTCTGGACAATCCAGTACAGGTACGTAACAACTCTCACTTTATCACTGCGGTTTTTGTTTATGAAAATTTTACCTTATCTTTCAGATACTTCCACTTATTATACTTGAATTTGATTGTGGAAACAATGCCTTATTCCACTTTAACGTTCTCACCTTAAAACAGGAGACATTTCTCACATTCATTTCAACCTCTTTTGCTTTTAGTTCTTAAGCTGGTCTTCTACACAACTCATGAAAAAGGAAAATTCTTTTTTCTTTTACAAAGTTGACCCTATTTGTCACATATGCAAACTACAAATTTATGATACAGCATAAAAACAGTTCAGAACAGTAATATATTCTTTGCTTGAGTAGCAGAGGTTATTATGAAATAGACGACCAGGCATGATCTTTTTTTGCATTAATTGTTTCCATTGAAAGAAGGTAACAGTTCCTGTATCAAGCCCTCAAGGAAATAGCAATCAAGGTTTGTTGCTTTTCAGCTGTTATTGTCCTTTTCTAGACATTGCATTTAATTTTTTTTATTGTCAACAATGGATCAATGTTGTTTACTTGAATTAAATGTTGTGTTTTGAGTTTTTTTCTTTTCTCAGGTGAATGACAAAACCTACAAAAACACATACAATTGTTAAGGACAATCAATAACATTTATTTGTTTTCATATTTACATTAACAGCAGGTGGACAGTTCAGCCAAGATGAATCTTCAGATAATCAATATCTTGTTTTGGATGATTTTCAAGGAAGTGAGATTGAACGAAATACTCAAGTATCAATAACGAAAAGTATGTATGTTACTTGTTTTTTTTAATATTTTGCTTTCATGTGGGATATGAGTTATTGGTTTTTCCTTTTATAAAATAATATTAATTATTATTGACAGTTACTGTTTTCCTTTTAAATCAAGATCATAAGAAGTGTTTGAGAATATTACAAATAAAAAACTGTTTTAGGCTCTTGTTTAATAACTTCCTTTTATTCAACAGGTTGGCCAGACAAAGCAGAGGAAGAAATGGAGGATGATGAGCAGGATGAGGATGAGGATGATGAACTTGACGAAGAAGAACTCATCAAACAAATGCTGGCCAAAGAGCAACAAAAACTTTCTCAGGCCAACAGTGATGATAAAGATAACAAAGACAAAGATGATAATGATGATGGTGACAGTGATAACAGCAAACTCCGAGATGCTTTTACAGCTTCAAAAGACCCGCTTGGTTTTTCAAAACCGAGTTCTTTATCCAATGATTCAATCAACCTGAAAATTACAACTGTAGCAGCATCAACAGAGCAGACACCATCCACCACTTCATGTAGCACGGCTAAATCACCTAAGGCACAATATCCTGTTTCTTCAACTGGTCGCTGCCCATATTGTGGCTCAGCTGATGTCAAATATATTGTCATAGTGTCAAATAACACAAAGGACTCAGAGCTACCACACAGTCTACAGCTTCTTCTTAAGGGGAATCATGCTTTTAAAATGGCCAAAGGTGAGGTGAATGGGCCATACAATCATTCATGGTTTGCTCATGCCTTGAAAGTCCTTAAGAGTCTAAAATGGAGGTGGAGTAAACCTTGAAAATTGCATTTGCTCCTTGTGGCATCCAACCTGTACTGTTGAGTGGCTGATACTTCTGTGTTACTGGTAGAAAAGTGGGAAACCAAAATGGGAAAAACAAGTAAAATCATTGACATCGCTTGTCCTTGAAATATTTTCAATTTTTTTGTCTGGACTGAGGAGTAAATTGAACAAAAATTAAAGTATCATGCAAGTATACAATTCCCTTTGCATGCAAGTCCACAACTTACACCATTGCTGTGTTCAATTGTAGAGTGATACTTCTATCCTATGCAATAATATTGTTTAATTAGGCTCTCATTTTGCCCTCTTTCCTTGTTGAGATGAAATGAAAATAAAAGTCATGGTGATTTAAAGAACTGCGGCAACATTTTTTCTCTTTCAACAAAATTAAAAGCCAGAGATATTGCTCAAATTTTCAATAGAACTGAGACTGGCAATGCTTTCGTAAATGCAAAGATACAGGTTTAAGGTTCAAATTTATCATTTTGGTGTGAAAAATGTTTTTGAAAATTGTCTCATTTTTGAAAATTGTCTCATTGTCAAATCTCCATATTATCTGCACATTCTAATGACTTTATTTGACCGTAGTGAGATCAATGTCTTGCCTTTATGGGTGAAAATCCTGACAGTTTGACTGTACTTTATCCTTATTAAAGATTTTCCTCAACTGTGACTACAAAAAGCATATTAATTACTCTAATAATAATTATTAAATCATAATTATTATTTCTGCATTGCCATGGTTTGCAGAGGCAACTCACTCCTACCGTGTAGCACTTTTATTTTGCGGGGTTTAATTTTTGCCAATTTTGCAGATAGTACTTGATCTGCAAAAGTAAGTTCCAGCAGAAAAAAACACCAGCAAAATTAAAAACTGCAAAAAAACTACTCCCATTGATACAATTAAAAATGGCTTTCAATGCACTTGTGTTACTATATTATACATTGGGGTAAAAAAAAGATCATTTATTTTGATATTTATTGAGAAAAAGCAATCAGAGCTTGCTACAAACAAAACGTCTCAGAGCAGGCAATCAAAAGGTCACGTTAAACTTGCTCGAATGGGTCATCAGAAGGGACAGCATTTTCTAAAGCCTCCATTTTTTCCACCTGTTCTCGGAAAATAAGGGGTTTTTTTAACCAAAAAAAGTAATAAATGTTGAAGAGAATAAGAGTCAATCCGGGCCACAAAAATTTGTTCCCGCAAACCTCAAAAATATCGCCAATTCGCAAAATAAAAGTCCTGCAAAAATTTCATGCTACACAGTAAATATGAAATAAAGGGCAAAGTGCAATGAAAGATTATTGTAATAGACAGAAGACTTTCCTTCCAACACTTGGCTGTAAAAAAAAACCTTGTCCATGAGCAAGCTATTTCTCTTCTGGCGAACATTAATTTGTCAAACTGGCTAAGATAGACCAAATTCAAGTGCTAATTCAAAAGCATTATTTTCTTTAGGTGTCCATCTTCAGGAAAAGCAGTACAATGGTCTATACGAATTCATAACTTCAGCTTTTTCAAGCTGTTCTTTGTAGTGAAGGGCTCTGGTTTTAATCATTATTCACATTTTAAAGTCTCACATGTGTTTTGTCAAATATTGTGGTACTGTTAATGAAAGGATTCCTTATTATTGTTTTGTGATTTCACAAAATTTGTTGAACATTCAATGTGAAGTTACGCTGTTGCTCCTGTCTCTTCTTTTAAAATTGATGATAACTATTAATGTGATGTTGGCATATGTCTGAACTTAAGTTAGTTTGATCTTGTTTCATGTTATGTATCACAGGTCAAAGTGAGCCACCCTCATTTCAGTGTCAAAAATGTCAGTATGGCTTCAACCTGGACTGGTCAAAAACAAATCTTGAAATGATATTTGGACTTCCCTCTTCGACTTTGCAAGCAACATCAACTACACCTGTCTCATTTGTGTCAACATCAGCAGCTTACCAGACACCATTCATGCTGCCTGCTGCTCGCCCAACCTATCCCCAAGCAAGTGTACCGCCACCAGGGTACCCGCCTCCTGTTAGGGTACCCCCGCCAGTGCCTGCTATACCTTACCATGGGTAAGTAAATCTGTGATAGTCATGTTTTAGTCTTATCTAATTTACATCATGCAGTGTGGTAACTAGCAAGTAGCCAGTTTTGGAAGTGTTAACCTTGTCAAAACAAATGCTAATTTAGTTCATCTCTCGTTCTCTTTCTTTTTTCTTTAGAAATCTGCCATCATATCCAGGATACTATGGGTCTTATTATCCACCAGCTCCCTTTCCCCCACCAGTTGCCTCATATTTTCCATACACAGCACCTGCTGTACCACCCCCTGCAATGCCTTTCACAGGATTACCACCCCCAGGAATATTTCCTCCGGCTGTACCCCCTGGGGTGCCACCACCTGGTATTCTGCCTCCTAGGTTACCATCCCCTGGCATTGCATTGCCTGGATTAGCACCCCCTGGGGTGCCACCACCAAGGCTACCACCTCCTAGTGTGCCTCCCCCAGGTTATCTACCTCCAGCCATTCCTTCTGTTCCTGCAGCTGCAGCTCAGGCTGGGAGCAGGTACCCTCATTCTCATTCCATATACAACCACACTGCTCCTCTCTACTCACCTCCCCCAGTCAGAGGTTACTTCCCTTCCCCAAGGGTAAGGCCAAGTTATCCACTTCGGCAGCAGCCCATACACCCAAGGCCTGGTGTGCAGCCTACTTGGAAGCAGGTGCCTGCTCTTGCAGCAGCGTCAATAACAGAAGAGGCAGTTCCACAGCAACAAGCTACTGATGACCAGCAGAATGAGAAAGAGGAGCTCAGCAAACAGGCGGCAGCAAGATTTGAGATAGTCCTGAACCAGATTGACAAAGCCAAGGCTCGCGTTCGTCATGAGAAGGAGAAGCTGGAAGAGTTTCAAAAGACAATTCAGGGAACTCAATCATTTCAACAGCAGCCAAACAGCGAGGAACCAAATGCTTTGACAGACCAAGGACAAACAATGCCAGAGTATGAGGAAAAGCCTCCTGGTGATGATAATACAGGTACACTATGTGGACATTATCTCTTTCAGTTAAATGTTCTTTGCTGAGGGAAGCATGGTTGGTGCAGTGGTGAGAGCACTCGCCTCTCACCACTGTGGCCCAGGTTCAATTCCCGTACCGTGCTGTGCCATAAGTGGGTTGAGTTTGTGATGTTTCTCTACTCTGCTTCGAGGGTTTTTTCTCCGTGTTCTCCGATTTTCCCCTCTCAGTAAAACCCAACATACAGCTGATTCCAGCTGGCTGTAAGCTGTGCTCCAAGGTCATACACATGAACCGAAAAAACTGCAGCCATATGCGCCATAGTATGCTTTTGGTCCGACCTTGTTGAGCTGCGTTGTTGCTGTACTTTGCAACGACGACGACGACGACTAGCAAGATTATTAAACCCAAGAGAAAATGAGGGGACAGAGAGGGAGGCTCCCGGTCCAGCCCTTGTGATACCTATGTCATGTCCACGAAAGTTTTTTTAGACGAGCGGAAGTCTGTCTTCAGAGACGTCGGCATGCAGGCCAACCTCGGTCAGATGTTTGAAAGAAAATAGATATTAATCAGCCTTCCACGTGTGCCGCCATTTTCTCTTTTCACTAAGAACCTGTGTGCGAGGCAAGACTGCATGCGGACGTCTCGGAAGACAGACTTCCGCTAGAACAAAGACTTCCGCTCGTCTAAAAATAACTTTCGTGGACATGACATATCCCCGTCAACGCCCTGAGCCTCCCTCTCTGTCCCCTCGTTTTCTCTTGTTAAACCTTAAACCTTCAAGTCGTCAGATTACTGATGTATCAGATTAGGATCATGTCATGAGGCTTCTTGTATAACTAGCAGCAGTCAGTGCGGCTTGAACTAACCATCAGACATTGATTGTTTGGTCTTTGTTGTCAATCTTGATTTCTTGTCTTTTCCACTGACAGGGTTCGGCTCCAGTGTGATTGCCTCCGAGGAATTGGAGGAAGGAAAACGGCAAGATTCTTTGTCAACCATGAGTAAATCAGCACAGTTAGTGTCGTCGTCGCCGCCGCTAGAGCTTCAACTTGATTACAGTGTTCACTCAGACACAAAAACAGGTGACATTGATATTACTGCGCGTGACAACTCCTCCACCACCGAACATGAAACCGAGCCCGATGCATGTGATAAGAGTGTAAATGAGTATAGAGATGGTATAGAGTCAGAAAACGCGGAGTCGGCACCCGAGAAAGAATTGTCCACTCAAGGCGGTCGCAGAGGACGGCGGTCCAAGAAGCAAAATGTTTTATTTACTCCACCATCTGAGACGTGTACGCGCGCGACACGGCGATCACGGAGGTCTGAATTTTCAACCATTTGCGAGGATACAGATTCCACTGCGACAGAGGAGGAAGCTTCAACGTTTAAGGGAGGAAGGCAGAGAAGATCCCGCAAAACTAAGCCACCCAGCAGAGAGGTAGAGATGCTAGATATTAGAGACAGTTGCGGAGCCATACACGGAGAGGTAGAAACAAGCGACGTTGACATGGCGGAGTCATCAGATGTGCTGAGTCAAAGCAGTGTTGTTCCTCGAACGGAGAGTGAATCTACGCATGAAAGCCTCAGTGAGAGTGTGGTATCTTCCTCAGAAGCTGAGGCAGCTGACACCGATGGAATTGGCGCGCAGCGAGAGAATGCAGCACGGGGAAGGAAAAGAAAGACGGCAGCCGCAGCTATCGCGACACCTCCCATTAGAAAGTCACGGCGACGGGCAATAGAAGAACAGTGGAGTCAAGACAAGAAGGAAAGTGAAGACGAGGATATGACCGAGGAGATGCGGGTTGTTGATGCCAATGTGGCGGTGTCAAGTCCCAGGTTAGCGAAGTCACGGAGGGCTGAAATGCAGCAGACTGAAGCCGTTGTTGATACAGAAGGACGCAGTGTTGAACGTCATCCTCAGTCAGTAGTGCCTGATGACAGCGAGGCTAATACGCGCTCCAAAACACCAACGCGAAAATCTACACCTCAGTTGCAAGAACCAGAAGCCGTCTCCGCAAGTGAAAATACTTCAATTCAACAATCTAGCCCAACCCCAGGCTTGGAAAAAATACAACACTACGAAGGTTTTGATGTTGAGAAAACCACCAACAATCGCCGAACCCGTAATTCGGTGCCGAAACAGGTTACGTCATTAACCGATACAGGCTCCCAAAATCGGCGAAAACGAAATTCCACACAGTTGCCGACTCAGGAGGTCGATCTGTCAGGCAAAGAACCTCGTCAGACGAGCAATCAAATTAAAAAGAATGGAAATTCCGAGGAAGAAAGCAAAGCAACTGTTGTATTGCTTGAACAAACAGAAATGACAGATGTTTCCCTGGAACAAGAACACGACAAGGCCAGCAGTCGACGACAAAAGAAGAATCGGAAATCGTCTGCATCCAACGAAGAGTCTTCGGTTTCTCTGGAAGGGTTTGCTCTTCCCCAATCAGATGCGGCAGCTGCAGCAGTGGAAGCTCAGACAAGTCGGCAAACTCGAAGTAGAAAATCCCTCGCTACAAAAAATATTCAAACGCCCAATTACATCTCACCGGCTTCTGGGGAGGAACTCGTACCGCAAACGCAAAATCCCCGGAAATCGCCAGCCTTGAATGAGAGCAAGACAGGCGAAAATGTTGAGCTACCGGTTGCGTCCAACACCCCTGACGCAGGTGTTGCACCCCGGCGAACGCGAAGGAACAAAGTTAAGTCAGGAATGCATGACAACAGTGATTTGTCCCCCGAATCGGATAATTTGACTGACTTTGTTGAGGAAAAGGTTGCGGGGACTGCACGGGGAAAGGCCTCAAAAGACAAAGCTCCTGTAACATCCCCAGAAATTGTCACTAAAAGAGTTACAAGGGCTCGTAAAACAAAGTAATTCCAAGGTAAAAGAGTTTTATTCAAGTAGTGTTTTACAGCGAAGAGAGGTTTTTGGTCCTTTGTATTCATTGTAAAATAACTCGTTCAGTTGTACTGTTTGAAATTAATCGGTTTTATGGTTGTCAAAAAAGCCTTCCTCTAGATTTAGAAATAAGGCCCCTTTCTGGCATTAAAGAAATTCTTATGCAAGGTTTAACCGGTAGGTTGTTCATATAATCTGTATTTCTCTGATAAACGCACTCCCCTGTGTCCGTCGGGAACGGCTCCCCTTCGACAGAAACGGCCATGCTTAGAATTTCTGTTCTGTAAAATTCATTAGCGCCTATCCCATTCCATCCCAAGAAGCTTCTCATTAGCCCCGATTCTTGTGCAGAAAAGAGGAATGTTGTTTCATTGGAAGACAGCTCGTCCTGCTTTCTCGCAGTTTCGTATTATTCGTGGTCCTCAGCCGTATCACCAGGGCAGTTAACAGCCAAGTCTTGATCACCTAAAATCGAGTGAAAATGAAGATAAGTTCAATCCACCCCAAACAACTTTGGGCTTACCTAAGCACTGCTCTTCGAACACCTTAGTTTGGTATAAACTGAGTTAAGTGGGAAATTGGTGGAGGAAAAATGAACATTTACCCTATCAACGGTGGCCAAGTAACCTTATCAAAGCAGGGGACGCTCAGTCTTTTCACCGTGTTTTTTCTTTTTCTAACTACCCTTATTTGTGAGTGAAGTACCCACAGACGCAGTAACACGCAATACTTAGACTGGTGAGATTGGGCAGAGGGGTCAATTTCAGGTGCAAAGAAAGGCGGTTACCACGTGACTAAGTATTTTTCCCGCTCTTGCCAGAAACGAAAGGAAAGGACCTTTATTTAAGTTCCTATTCGTTCTAGCGCTGGAGCTCTAATTGGGGATTCCTACAAGGAATCACATAACAAGCATCTGAAATGCTCTGCAAACATGTCCTTAAGGCAAGAAATCCTAAAATATTGAAAATGAATTAACCAAACGGCTTGTACAAGTTCAGGAGAGATGATTCATGTCAACTGAGTAAGGTAAATTATTGACATCAAATTCTTGCAAAAGTTATTGTCTTATGTTTTTAATGATAGTATTAAGGGAAGTACTGACTATTTTGTACTCTAGCTTAAAGGGGCTAGGTCACACAATTTTAGGCAATTTCAGCACTGATTGAATGGTCATAGAATCAACTAAAATATCAAAATAACTGTTCAAAACTATAGAAGAACTCTAACAAAACACAGGGAAGCCAAGAAGGGCCATGGATGGACAAAACTGGAGAGGATTGAAATGGATTGAATTTGGGTAAATTTGAAAAACGTCGGCCCACCTTTTTTCAAATTTATATCAGTCTACATCAAAGTGTCATGTACACAGCTGGAAAATCATTCTCAGTTGTTACATGGCCGTGATTTTGCAAATGAAAGACTCTTGCTCTGCCAATTTGACATTTAGAGCTCATAACTAACAAAATTAAACAAAATTACCTAAAATAGCCTGACCTAGCCCCTTTAAGGGCACCCAGGCACCGTTTCTTAGATCGTAGAATATTTCCGCACATGATTTTAATCCTCCAACAACAGTCTTAAACGAAAGAGTGCAGTGATCCTTGCACTTACCTGGAAAATTTAAGCAATTGCCTCTGGTAGACACCAGAAAAATTCAGGTGGGTCCAATGGGATTTGAACCTATGAGCTCTGCGATGCCAGTGCAATGCTGCACCAACTCAGCTATAAAGGACTCGATGAATTACCCTGCGAGCTGAGTCTCCTTTGATCTTCCTAGATAAGTCAGGAAGAGGAAGAAGACTCTGCCAGCAGCCTCAACATTCTTTGATTTGCCCCTCATCCAAAGAGACAGACGAGTCAGTCTAGTTTTGACTTGTAAACCTGTTTTTTTTTTTAATTTTGCGCATGATCAATCGCCACGCGTCATCAATATCTTTTGAAATTTACAACAGCATGGCAGTTTTTTAACTGTCTAAACTCCCATGAGTATTTCCTTGGCATGTTGGTTAAAAAAACTATCCGGTAGTCTGCCAGAAATCTATACATTTTTCAGTAAAAAATGAAATGGCAATTGAAAAGTATGAACTGTCAGAGATTCCAAGGAGATGATTCCTTGGTTGTCGTGTGTTTGCCAGAGTTGTTCGAAAATAACCAGACTGTTTTCGTTTTGTGGTTTTGCGGTTACTGGTCATGTGTAACTGATACCCAAATGCATTTGAATTTTTAACGCATTAATGATTATACTCAATACGAAATGTTGAGGCGGCTAGCAGAGTCTTCTTCCTCTTCCAGACTTACCTAGGAAAATCAAAGGGTATCAATGAATGGGTCATGGGTTTAAATCCTCTTGGAGCGGTCTGAATTTTTCAGGTGTTTATAAGAGACAATTGCTCAATTTGTCCAGATACTACCCTCTTTCATCAAAAACCACACTTCAAATATACATCCATTTCATTGAACAACAGTCTGGTCCTTTCCAATGCACAAAAGGTGTGTTTTGAAATTAATTAAGGAAGTCAAATACACCAAACATACCATCAAACTTGGTCCCACACCATATGCAATATTGGTGAGTTCTTCTCAGATACATGGTCAGGTTAACAAGCTTCACGAATGGCTAACATGAAAGGGAACTGCAGTTTAGTTTTTTTTTTATGTGATTTCTCTTCAATATTCATAGAACAGACAGGCCATGAAAAAACCCTCATAGTAAATTCAATGAAGAGTGCAGTAATAAGAATATCTACATTACAAACCTCTGGCTCATCATCTGTTTCTTCAAGTGTATCCTCATTATCCTCATCACTCTTGTCGTCATCTTTCATCTCAGGCCAAAACCACTTTTCAATACATGGTAAATCCTGCAAACAACTATGTGTAAATTAAAAGCCAATTCCTCTGAGTGTAAAGCTCAAAGGGAAAGA
>NC_090894.1:17171839-17191839 GCF_036669925.1 Montipora capricornis | reverse complement strand
TTGTCATGTTGGTCAAGATTTGACAGATAAGGTATCAGATCAATATTGGTGTCTATATCTTTTGAGGTTTTTTTTTAACAAACCGTTTCATTGGACTCCTTATCATTTCTAGGTTGTGTCTGAAAGCAATACAGGGATTGGAAATTTGAACTTTGAGTGTATTCAAAATGTATCTGTTATGCGAATCTGTACGTGCTGTGCAACCGAGTAAATCGGAAATGGTTGTCCGATACTACCTTACCTTCCTGAACGAGTTTGTTTATAAATAAATCCAGGGTTCTCTTTTCTAATTTTTATTCCAGATTTCTAATTTTTATTCCAGATTTTTATTCCAGATTCGTCTTGAGTAAATACAAGTGAACAATAGGTATAACTCAACCGATAAATCATGGAAATTTTGCGAGATGACCATTTTTTAATTTCCTTGGTGGGGTTTTGAAATAATTTTAGGTCACTTGACTTTCTTCCTGTTCACAACTTGACAAAACTTCCTGTTTATAATTGTCATAGATAGGGTTTTCGGTTATCTTCAACTGAGGCAATATTTTTCACATGTGATCGTTTACAAAATTAATCAAATCTATATTTTCTTTTCATTCGTTTTCAAAGGGCACCAAGTTCTTCTTCGTTCGTCTCTTCGACACCGCAGTTTGTTTGAACGAAATATTGTAAAGAATCATGGTTCCAGAAGTGAAATCCAAGGGAGGTAAAGGAAAGCGCGGTTGTGGACAAACTGTGCGTTTGAGAAGAAAACGATGGCTTCTGCATGGATTGAAAGCGGAAAGAAAATATCTTGGTGAGTAGTAGCAAATATGTTCCAAGTGCCGGTTGATGACACATCCTATACACTTCAAGTGGGAAGAAAAACCCTGTTAAGTCTAATGGGTTGGCGGTGCGTTGTAAGCAGTGTTTCACAGTTTTACCCCGTATCGACATTCTTTGAAGTCAATTGACAAAAAAATGATTCTTTTTTTTTGTTTATTCCTGCCTCCGACACACCTTCATTTTCTCTGGACAACCATGCGTGCGTCTCGTTCAAGACCCGCTATTGCCACCAGTTGAATTCCTGGTTCATTTTCTCGGCTGTGCTTGTAAATAGCCAATTGGTTGGCCTCCGTCCAGTTGGGATTCTTAAAGTTGTAGTTCTGTTCTGTTATTTCGTTGATTGTGCACCATTTTCCCCGAAAAGCCCCCCCTCCCCCCATGGGGGGCGTTCGATATGTATGTAAGGAGGGGTACCCAGGGAAAACGCATTGACCGCCATGTTACCGTGATGTTCTCCTTACCCCACAAGTGTGAGAGAACAGTGTCTCGTATTTCTGACTTGTCTTTTCACGTTCCGGATTAAAAGGTCCGTGATTTTGAACTCCCGAAAAGTAAATCAAAAAAGGTAACTTTTCCTCTGTAAATGATGCTGAAACAACATGTTTATCGTAAGCTCAACATTCTGTGGTCTTATACAGATCATACAGGGTGCTGTGTTGGCTATGTAGAACTCTTGCGAAAGGTGTTGATTTATGATTGCGTAATAGGTTGCTTTAGTGTCCATTTACTGTGGGTGAGAGTTATCCTATTACTTTGATTGTCCTGGACGTTTTATCTTTCAATTGAGGAGATTTCAGACATTTATACTCTTTTTCAGTTCTCAATTTAAAAAGTTTAGTCATTCTGGTCCATTTTTTGGAGCTACATGGTCCCCCGGCATGGTCCCCGCTCCTCCCCCACCACGTCACCTCCTCCTCCTCTTCTTCTTCTTCTTCTTCTTCTTCTTCGACATGTGTCCGTGCATTCCGGATCGAATTGGAATTTGGCAAACTCTGTGGACTAATCCCCTTCAAGGATATCAGCATTTTTCTTCGAACTGCTGGAGGAATCTTAAAAGGAGGAAACGCTACTTAAAAAAGACGTGATCACAACCTTGTCCCCAGTGTCCCCTGGGGACGCGGTTGACGTGATCGTAGGCCATCTTTACCTTGGCCCCTGGGTCGAAAGCTTTTGCTTTCGTAAAAGATCTTCTCCAATTCACGTGGAAGTCAGTCAGTTTGCACATGTCGGATGAGCATGACACTGAGCCTAAGCACGTGGTGTTAGAATTCCTTTGGTGTCAGTTGGATGTGCAGGATCTTTGTTTTCACAGATCCTTCTCATCAATCTCCACATTGAAAAGTAAGAAAACCGGAAAACCGGTCGCACAGCCTAGATGCGCTGTATATAATTTCTCGCCTACTAGTGATAACACTTAGGGACGTGATTCGGACAAAAGCGTACATTGTGACCAGAAGATAGGAACAATGTCGAAGACTTGAGCTTTCTAAAATCACGTTACTACAACTGCAGAACATCCGGCCACCATTGTATTCTTGTGGCGTCATCCTTTGAAGAACGAAGCATATAACAATACACGCTATTCATCTGCAAATAAGGGGACGGGTATTCTAGAATCCACCCAATCCGTGACACTGTTTGATGGAAAACCCAAAGCCGGGGTTCGTGTTGAAGACAGCAAGATACATTTTTTGGAATTCCATGAGATTTACCCAATGCAGCTCAGTTGTAATTCGATAATGTAACCATGTAATGACACTGTGACGTACATTCTAATTAAATTCCTTCCAAGCTGTTAGGTTTCAAATCAACGGCCACAGCCACTAAAATCGTTTCAAACTACAACAAATAACCCCTTGATAAAATTGTTGCCTTTGTGAGTATGAAACTGCTGTATCCGCACATTTGGAATCGTTGATGAAAAGGACAAGAGTTTTTTGTGTTTCTGATGATGTGGAAGCCTCTGTAGTATCAATTCTTGAAGGTACGTTGGTAAATTTCCTTGCACTTTAGGTTTTAACCCTTTTGCAGCAGGGCAATCTGGTGATGTTAGACAAGTCATTTTTAGGGCAACCTGCAACATGCCGGGTAATACTTGGTTATCTTCATGCCAGAACAGGTGCAAGTTCTCCAGCGTACTTCGGCGTTCTCTTGTATTTGTGCACGCGCATTTGGAAAAATTCGAATTCGATCTTCAACGAAGAACTAGTACTCGGTGTTGTTCTTCTGCTGCTCCATTTCTTAAGTCGCTAATTGCAATCGAACGACTTAAGTGGTGCGAAAGTAGATAAGTCAGGACTATTTTGTCACTAAACTTTGCATGCAGTATGATGCACCCTAGCGATCAGTCTGGTGGTGACCAATTTGTAAAAAGTCTCTTATCAAATTGAAAATTAGGCATTTTAGACCAACGTTTATTAAGAAGCACTACTTGGATTTTGGCCAGAACGTTGTTGTGCTCGCGCATTCGCTCTAATCAGCATTTCAAATGCAACTCTCGGAACTTGCAGTCGTTCTTTTTGGGATGTATCGAGAGCGTTGCGTGACATCGAGAAAAAGGAAGCTGCGAAAAGGAACGAACCAATTAAACCATCGGACTACCTTACTGGAGCCTGGTCGAACCAAAGACCAAGGTCTAAAAACCTACTTGCTTGTATTCCTTAAAATCTTGCACAGCTCAGATGAAGTAGGCGGCCCTTTTCTTCACAAAAGAGCGATTCAATAGCTTAACACCAAAACATTGCGACCTTTATATCTTTATGATCATGTTTGGCACATTTGACTTTTTAAGGGGTCGCTCCTTCGCCATAGAAACTGATAATACAAGCGAAAGACAGCAACAGTCTCGGCCATTTTCCCACATTTTTGCGAACAAGTCGGGACTTAAAACGAAAGCCAAGAACCCGATTTAGGGCCACCTATATCGGGGATGGAAAATATTTAAATACACACACAAATAGGAAATGCACGATTGTGTTTCTTTGCAAATGTTCAGACCTTCAGGATGCATTGTTCTGCTTTTAAAAATTGACAAAAATCGCAAATTGAGGCTTTATTAAAATGTCTGTTTGGCAGGGAGTGGGATGCATGACTTGAGAGAGGAAATGCACTTGTTGGTCTCGAGGTCACCGAAACTGCGTGTACGTGGTAAAACCCTGATAGCTTTTTTCATCAGGGCTGCAAAAAACGTTGTAAAACCCTATTGAAGAATGGCAGGGCCTTTCGAAACATTGGCTTTAATTTTATGTTCTTTCAAAAGTTCAATCTTCCTTGCTCTTTTTCGTTTTTCATGTGGTATGGCTCCTTGTGTATATTCGTGGCATTGTATTACACCTATCGGATCACCAGTGTCAGAATTATCTAAAAGAATTGTTTGCTTTAACCTTGTCAAAGTAGGCGACTCAAGAGTTTTGTAATACTGTTGTTATTTCAAATCCAGATCCCACACAAAAAAATCAGTGATGTTTTTTACGGCCAAAATAATTTTTCATCTTTTGTTTCAACGCACTTTCAGGAACACTCGTAGGATGTTTTATGCCAAGCCCATATCCGGCGTTCTATGGGTCTCGCGACCTATAAATACTCCTTTGTTGTCATCGCCGTCACGCGTGAAAAACCCGCTTTTTGTGTATCATAAGCGAATCACATCGCTTGAATTATAATACTTGTCAATCATCTTGTTTTTTTGGATATCTTGTTTTGGACTCAAGATGCAAATGTGTAAGAAATTAATCTGAGAGCAGCTCGGAATATTTTCTTTATTCGGGTATTTTTTTCACCGAAGAGCGTCTTGCTGCTTTTACGGCGAAAACTTTTACAAAAGCTGTTGGTTTTAAAGACGCGGATTTTCACCGGTTACGAGCGACGCCCTGTGCCGGCCGGTTTTGGAGAACCCTCGAGAACATTCCGGTTTTGAGGTAAAAAATGTTTTGCTACAGCGATGAAAAATGCAATTCTGTATTTACAAGCCCTAATGTAAGCACACAAGAAATGCTCCTAGTTGATTTTTTATGAAAAGCTGAGGTTTTTTTGCCTGAAAGCTTTTAACACATCGAAACCTTAGAAGTGAAATCTAGTTCTGGTAGTGCATTTGAAGGATTACTGACGTAAAGTCAGCGATATTTCGAGAATTTAACGGTTTTCCTTTTCTTTTTTATTTATTAAGCGTTATATGAGCTCGAACGAAAAAAAAAATTCGACGAAACTATTTAACATACAAAACAAAACAATGTATTACACAATCGACGAAAGTACAACAATCGCAATACTTCATTTAAATGATTCTTGCTTTTGTCAATCAGTCCCTGTTAATTCAGTTTAAACTTTGCACTCGTGACTTGCATTTCTTTCCGGTGCTTTTACCGCAGGAAATCATTTCAAGGGAAACCGATGTCGCATTTTTGAGCGTGTGTTGCATTCGCATGTTGTTTGCCTAATTCAATGTGATATTCGCCGGTCGTCGCTGATTATTTCCTTACAAAGATTACAGATTCAGTTTGGGAAAATAAGGCCTCATCTTGTCGTCTACGTTTTATTTATTTATCCTCTTTTCAGAAACCTAACTCTTTTGGTATCCTCTCAAGCTGTAAGCAATTCTTTTCTGTGATGAACTCGACAAAAGATAATTTGTCGACCTTTAGTGTTTCCTTTTCAAGATGTCACTTTTTAAATTTAACTTTTATTTTTTTTTTGCATCTTGAATAAACTTGTTCTCATTGTAACCGGACGTCCGTTTGACTTCTTCCAAGTTAGATTTTAGCGCTCGTCTTCTCGCTCACCAGAGACGGTCTGTCTTTGTATATATATCATCCTTTAAAGATCTATCCTCTGCAACCGGGACTCATCGTACGCGTTTTACCTGATAGTAGCTTGTTTACAACAGTTTGCGGCAGTTTCTTTCCGGTACCCGTTGTAACGATATCCCGAATTCAATGTATGATTTTTTCGTTGTTGTTCTTTGCGCCCGCATTTCAGTAACAACCCGAAAAGGTCATAAGGAAAGGTACATTACTGCGTTGTCGTGAATGTGATTTACAAAGCTCTTTGTTTATTCTTAAGTCTCGGGCCTTTTCGCTCATTAGTTCGATGTGACTTGCGAGTTGTTGCGAAACACAAGACTGGTTTGCGACAAGGTTATCACTTTGTTCCTAAATAGGTGGTTCGCAACTAACCTCTGAAACAGAAATATCAAAGGTGAAATGTACAAAGTCTGGATTTCTCGTGTTGGACGACACAAACAATAGACCTCGACATATTACGTAACCTGCAAACTACCTTTTAAGGGGTTTGCCAACTCTGGAAAAGTGACATCTCCAAAAATTTAGTATGATTATTATTATGCAAACTGTTTGCAGATGACATCACAATGGCAGTACTTTAGGGTTAGGGTTAGACTTATTATTATTAGTCTTATTGGCCATGACAACTAACGACTTGCATCTTAAACCCTGTTTATAACCTCTTGATTGAAGAAGTGACTCAGGGTTTCCGTTTGAGTCCAAATGTTTCGTCCAGTGGTTTTTGATGCCAATATTTGAGTTGTTTGTTTTATTTTTTATTATTTTTACTTACTTTTTAAAGAGAACTCCAGCCTTGCCTGGGAAACTGATTCTTGGGTCCCAAAATCTGGAAACAGCCGGAGCTTTCTATTTTTTTAAAAAATTCTGGAAATTTCGGTGTAACTTAATTCCTGCAATTTCTTAATGGGAAAAAAGTGTTTCCATTTTGTCACAAATTTCACCTGTGTTGAGGTGCAAGACACTGCGAAAATTCCTTGCGGAACTTCTAGGTTTTCCGGTCATTCCCATTTTGCTGTTGCAGTCTGTGATCTCTTTATACTTGGAAACTACAATAGTTTGCCCCATTTCCACGTACACTGCTCGCCTGTGACAACTCTCTGGACTTAGAATTAAAGTCGGTAGTGATTTTGTCCAAAATCTCCTTTTTCCTTTGTTTGATGCCAAATGTATGTTTATGATCAGCCCAAGAGCTAATTAAGTTCCTAACATCATGATCCTGCCTAGTCTGCAGCTTGTTATATATGTCGTATTTTCTGGCTCATAGGGCAAGGGGGATCAACTGGAATCTAAAGATCCTAAAGAAAACAAAGCAAATAATTTGGAACCATTTTGCGTGCAAAAACAGGAAAAAAGTGCAGGCACATCATTTAAATATAAGCCCTTCAAAAAGTGTACATTTTCCAAATTCAAATCAAATTACCTATCAGTTTCATAAGAAGAACAATTGTGGCTCAGTAGATGCTTCATGGAGGGAGTTGCGAGCAAGCAACACAAACACTCGTACATCATAATCTCTGCCGCCATTTTGTTTACGAAATGGCAGTGATAAGTTGATTGCCATGGGCCTGGAACTCGTAAAGATTACCGAGATATTGCAACTGGAACGCGCAAAACCAGTTGGGACGTTCCGACCGGGAAAACGGGACAATCTTATGAGTAGACTTAACTGATTAGAGTGTAATGTGAAGTGTGAGTAGTTCCACTTTTTCCAGGAATTTTCTGATCGGGTGAACCAACCCAACCTGAAACTTTTGGAATTTTTGACCAAATGGAAAGCGCCCAGTGTTTCTGAGTGTTCTTTTTTATAAATTTTCAGGGGAGGGGGAAGGGTATGCTCCCAGACCCCCCTAGGTAGCTTGTGCCTTCCACGCACGTAAGGCGCCTTGTAGCACCAAAAAAGTCACGTCTGGTGATTTCAGAAATATGTCTGTTACTTTACAAAACTGTCGAAAACCCCGGTGACTCAGAGGAGATACTTGAAAAAAGTGAGATAGATAGATTTTATTGAAAAACAATACATGGCAGCCAAGGACTGAATTGCGTACCGTTTAAATGTAAATAATAAAAATTTCCTAAATATATAATAATGTTATATAATAAAGTACTATTGCGTTCGAAAAGCTATTTACAATATCTAAAATTAATTTAGACCATGTTTATATTAATTAAAACTTGACTTAATAATAAAACTATTTCTTGCACGTTTCGTGTTTATTTTAGGAATGTCAAATTTGCGTGTTCGTTGAAGCGAATATTTGCAGGCCTGTTGTGAAGGCAGCAATAATGCCCATAGCCTATGATCTGTATCACTTAGGATCTCATTGAAAAGCGTGGCACAAATATCACTGTGGTGGACGCTAAGCAGCGCTATCTCCATGTGAGTAAGAGCTTCATCGTAACTGAGGCTAGGGCACATGATTTTTAAAGCCCTCTTCTGGACTCGCTCTAGTTCATTAACTAAATACTTTGGAAGTGAATAATAATACACAGGGATCGCATAATCTAAAACTGATCTTACACACGTGATGTAATTAACCCTAAGTCATTGCAGGGAACCTTGGCCCTTTTTAGCTGAACTAAAAAGTATAGCCTTTTGGCTGCCTTTTTGATAACATTACATGGGTGTTCCATGATAGATCACTTGTGATTGTTATTCCTAGTAATTTTGCACTATCAACGAGCTCTAGCTCTTTGCCATGTACCCTAATTGGCTCAAATATTGCCTCATTTCTAGCAAAAGAGATTTGGAACTCTTTGCATTTCTCATTATTGAGCTGGATTCTGTTAGCCAGGGACTACTCGGCTACCTTATCAGCAATAATTTGGGCACTACTAACCTCGCCCTTTCCGACAACTTCAGATGCAGTATTGTCGTATACATATTTCCAGACACACACCCCATTAATTACCAGGGGTTAGTGCTCCTTTGTTAGGCCCAGTTCAGATGTTGAACTTCACATGTCCCAAATCTAATGCAAATGAGTGAAAACAATAGATTTTTTCTCATTTGCATTAGATTTGGAACAAGTGAAGTTCGATGTTTGAACTGGGCCAAGGGGTCAAAAGATTTGTGGGAGCTACGTAGATCATGAAACAGGTTGTGAGGACAATTCTCCTGTCATACGACTAGGATAAGGTGGATGCATTTCATTGTGTTGTAGATGAGATGATGCAGCATGGCGTGACATTTGTCACCAGAAACAAGTTTGACCAAGCTCCCACAAGTTTTCAATAGCTCAGTAATAGAGCAAAATATCCAAACTGGCAGTTGAAAGGTTGTAGGTTCAACTCCTGCAAAAGAGCATTTGCATTTTTGCAAGTCTCCTTGATTTACCATAAATTGACGTGGAGGTGCAGGGATGGTGCAGTGGTGAGAGCACTAACTCATCTCCCACAAGTGTGGCCCAGGTTTGACTTCCCAGACTTTGCATCATATGTGGGCTGAGTTGTTGGTTCTCTCCTCTGCACCGAGAGGTTTTCTCCGGATACTCTGGTTTCCCCTCTTCTCAAAAACCAACCTTTGACTTAATTTGCATTAACTGTTAATAATAATTTCAGTTTTCAGTGTCCCCAATAAGTGCACCAGCCCTAGAATGACTAGACACTTTTTTTTTTTTGAAAAAAAAAGTCATTTCTTCACTTCATCAATTACAGTTAATATTTTCAACTCCTCTTTAGCAGTATAGGCTCTTGATCATTAAGAACCCACACAGAATTCAGAAAGAGTAGGGCACAAGCATAGTTCTTGGTGTTGAGATCTAGCTTTAGCTGTTTAACTCTCAGACCATGTTAGTCAACCTTGTAAGGGACAGTTGAACCTCCTCAGATGTACTAAAAAGAAGCCAAAGCATGACCTTATTTGTGAGTGAACTCCACTTTGATAGAAATGTTAACAGCAACACAAACGAAACACGTGGCTTTATTAAGAAGAAAGTCCTGCTCACTGAACTCCAGCATCTTTTTTATCCTCTGATAAATTAATGTGAGCAGACATGTACACCAGTCAATCTTTAATATTTTGAAGGGGCTATGTCACATTATTTTTGGGTGTTTAGGGGAATTCTTTAGTTATTCACGATTTTTAACTCTAAAATGATAATGTGGAATTCTTTTACTGATAAAATTATTGTTACATGCCAAACGAGACGATTCTGAGCAAAAACGACCTTTATCCAGGTGATTTGCCATAAACTTGAAAAACGTCCAGCCGACTTTTTCAAGATAACCCAGATGCAATCCATTTCAATCTTGTCCATTTGTGTCCATCCATGCTTCTCTTTCCTTTTGCTGTGTTTCTTTTATGTTGTTTAAAAGGTTTAAGTGGGTATTGGAATGTTTCATTCTGTTTTTTTTTTGGCATTTTGGGTGTCATGAAATTACATCATTTTTAGCGACATAGCCCCTTTAAATTGCCTCCAATTACACTCCCATTAATCTCGTCAAAGGTTACTTCTCCAACTTTGTACTGAACTTGTAAACAAGATTAGCACTGGTTCTGTCACTGTTCAGGACCAAACGTTGTCAAAAGAGCAGAACATCAATTTGGTGACATATTTTAATCGTGTTGCTATTGGGCTGACCCATGTTGCAGGTGATTATCTTTTGTCTTGCAAAACAGAGTTTTCACTTAAAAGAGTATAGAGTATTAGAGGACATGCGATAAAGGAATAGCGTCTCAATTGAATCCATTATTAAACAAAGTGAGAGACCATACAATAGTGGACATCTTGTAACATATTCAAACGAATTAAAGATTGACTGTTGAATTTTTCTTCAGCTCCTTCATTGCCATCTCAAACCGTTGCCAGCATGCACTCCCTCAATAGCAGCAATTCCACTGCCTGCGAGTCATTTGTACCGTCATCAGAGGATGGAATGACTGAAGTAGGCTTTGAAGATCCTTGGATAAAAAGGCATGATGGTGACCATAAAAGGCGTGGTCGGGGGTTTAACAGATGTCAAGGTAATCGTATGAGTTTGTTTTACCCTTAACCCTTCCCCACCTGAGAGTTAGACTTGTAGATGTTACTCTTTTTGGTGTGAATGGAGAGTGAGACTTACACAGATGTTACTCTGGGTATTCTGGCTATTGCCAGATGATTTTACTTGTCAATTAGGGGTGTTTTAGGTGTGAAAGGTCCAATGGGCTCACGGTCACCCATTTGCTAATAACTGAATCTGTTCAATGGGCAACTGGGCAAACAGTGCAAGTGATTACACTTTTTAGGGTTGTTTACCATTTACCACAAAAATCCTGAAATTTCGGTTGGAATGTAAATGGTAAGCCAGTTCTGGTCTTCCCAAACAGAGAATTTCTGGAGAAAATGGGATTTCTTGAAAGGTAGTCCAAAATTCCCAAACGGAAAACGTGTTTACCATTTGCATACCCCCATGATTTTGCCTCCCTCCAGACTCTTTTGGTAACATTGAAGGAATTAATTTTTGTAAATGGTACATGTCAATCCCAAATAAAATTTCCCATTCGGGAGTATTTGCTTACCATTTGAACAAACCTAGTACTGACCAGTTTCTTCTTGTAAATTGTAAGTACCTTAGTGCTCTAGTCCCAAAGTCTTGACACATAGTAAACTTTGAAATTTTGAAGGAATAAACACTGTTTGGCATAGTGATCTTTCTCCTCCAGCATGTGGTCAGCCTTTTCAGATTACTTTGAAGTCAAGCGTTTTGGTGGATGGCGGACCTTCAACAGAACGTAACATATACAATACAATAGACTTTATTTAAAGAGGGTAGGACATCACAGTAAGGTAACTGATAACCCAGTGACCCTCTATAAAATAAAAACAAGGGTGGCACAGTCAGTTAGTGCATGGCCTTGGTGCAAGAGGTCCCGAGTTCGATCCCCGGATCTCACATCCTTGTTTCGACTTCTTTCCTTTCAGTGTAGCCTAAGTAGCTTTAAATACCCTTAAAACGGAGCACTGATAGAAAGAGGGGGTAAAATGAGCGCACCATCAGCTTCCTGGGAGAATACTCTCTAGAGAGTAAAGGAACTTCCGACGTTAAATAAGCTGTACCTTTGCCTAACTTAACATCTAAACCTGACATTAAATATGTGATGAAATCAATCACAATAATTTATTGTCTGATTCTATCTATTTTTTCTTCTTCAGAATTCCAGCGGTATTCTTTTACTCCAGACCAGGAAAATTTGCTGACATCCAATGAAAGATTTTTAGCTGCCGCTGCAGAGCAGAGTTTAGGTGATGAAGATGAACCAGCAGTGGAGTTCAAAAGCTACAAGCGTCGTTTCTACATTCTCTTGTTGTTTTCGTTGATAAGTTTCTGTCAGTACTGTGCTTGGAACACATATGGACCCATTGCTACTACGGCTAAGGTGGTATTTGGTTGGTCCAACACACAGATTGCATTTCTGGCGAGCATGGATCCAATCACGTATCTTTGTACTATGCATTTCTTTTCCTGGATGATGGATGAGAAAGGTACTTGATATTAGACTGTACCCAGCATGTTAGTAGATTGTTGAAAAACCGTTTCACACAGCACCAGTTGAAGGCCTTTCTTACTTCACTGTTTGGTATTTTGGAAATGAGAATTATTCTACATTTGTTTGCAATAAAAAATGATCATCCAAGAGAAGGGTAATCATGTGTTTTGACCAAAAGTCCATTTTTTTTGTGTGCAGCAATATTTACCTTTGCATCCCTTGTTGTTGTAATGTACCAGCCAGAGGTTTATTTGGCAGATAAAATAATGACTCTTTTTGTTCTTTGGTCAGCAAATTTGAATACCATAAGAAATTATTGCTCTGACCCCTCCCTTGATGTCAGTGTTTATAAACAGTCATCATCCCCACATTGTATTGGAGTATGTTAAGAGCCACCTTAAAATTTAAAGGTAGCTATGAATCCATCCCAGGGAATTTGCTTTAACTTGTTATAGGGGTTTACCTTAGCCCGATAATCACTTTCCAGCAAAATGTTGAAACTGGTTTGAGTCTTCTAAGTTACATGTATAAAGGTGTAACATAATCAGCGAGGAAAACGATAAGGTTGAGAGACAATAGGTTTAATGAGCTAAAACAGTGGCTCTACACTAACAGGAAGGTATAATAATTTTTGTACAGTAAACACCCCCAGATAAGAACAAGTGGATTAAGAACATCAAGCTGAAGTTTGGCCAATAACGCACCATATAAATAAGAACAAATTCAGCCTGATAAATAAACATGTTCTCCATACAAAGGGAAAGGGTATTAGGATGAGGAAACAATACAGTACAGTAACTTATATCAAAGTACTATGGTGTTCAGGATCATTACAAGCTATATAATCTATTTCAAAACAGTATTGTATGTTACTTCAAATTATAATTATATTACTAGAGGTTTAATTATTTCTGAAACCAATTTTAAGAACATTTTAAGAACACTTTTGACTGATTTCCCACTAAGCACCTCTCAAATAAGAACACGATCAGCCTTAAACCTGAAAAAAGTGTTCTTATATACTGGTGGTTACTGTATGCTTCAGCCCAACTAGTCTTACTGGTGATTCTCCCTTCAATGTCACAGGTCTCCGACTGAGTGTTATTGTGTCCTCTGCATTCATGTTTCTTGGAACTGGACTCAGATGTGTGACATCACATCCATCATACGCTATCTGGTAAGATAGTCGATCACAGAAGTAATGCATCTATCTGTTATGAAAACGGAATACTGTAAACTTATATACTTCCAGTTGCTTGTTCGATTGCTTTTAGTGGTGATTCAATTAAATGGTCAACTTAATCAGAATTCTGTTGGGTGTAGCAATGCTTTATGTGGATCCGCCTTTCAATGTTTTTACCATCTGCTTGCACAAATGTGTTTATTCAACCTCAGAATAGGGTAGCCATGGTATTTTGTTTGTTTTTTTTTTTTTTTTCACTTCCAGGTCAATGGGTGCGGGTCAGTTGTTCAATGGCATAGCAGGACCTGTCACTCAAGCTGCGCCCACTCTCGTGTCATCAACTTGGTTCCCATCTAAACAGCGGACTACTGCTACAGCAGTGGCAGCTCTGTGTGGTTCCCTTGGAATTGCTATATCATTTATGATTGGTCCTTTAGTTGTCAAAGATGTGAAAGCTGAATTGGATCGTCTGACACCTGACAGGGGAAACCTTACTGGAAATTTAAGGTTGGCTTTTTTTACATTTTAGTTGGACCTTGGATGCATGCCATTCAATCTGTGTCTTGCACTGTAAGTCACTCTATGTTCTGTCTTTTTCAGTAACACCATAGATTTGTATTTTGATGACAATCTGCCGTATTTAGGTATGGTCTCCTTCTCTTTGGATGTTTTTCTTAAATATTCTAAGGTACCCTCACATTGGATTTTATATTTTGAAAAAAATATTCTTTTACCTGGAGGTGGTTAAAACTTCAGGAGTAATGAAGAGAGCTGATTTTGTTCACAGAAACACTGACAACTAACAGTCCTCTTCAGTACTACACTCCCGGCCCATTGAGGTTCAAACTACATTAACCTTTTCGCCTCCTAAATTATGCCCCACCAACTAGTAAGATCATTCTTTACTTGTAGTTTGACGCTGACTGTGTTTTTTTGATGTTGCTTTCAAGACGTTTCGGCTATTACTTAAGCCCTCATCAGTTTAGATGTTAAACTTTTACGCTTGATTCAAACTGAGCAAACACGTTAAACGCGCATGCTGTGTATGCCACATGCAAGGATTTCATAAAAGCGTGGCGTGATAATCATGCACGTTCCAAGAACTCTGGGATTGTGATGTGGTCTTTTCCTTGGCATGATTTATGAAAACCTTGCATGTGGTATATGCAGCACACGCGTTTAATGTGTTTCCTCATTTTAAATCGTGTAAAACTTTAAATACAAACTGATGAAGGCTTGAGTATTATCCAAAACGTCTTGAAAGTAACGAGAGGCGCGGTGGCCTCGACTCCAGAGCGAGTGGTCCGCGTTCGGGGCCTGGCCGGGGACGTTGTGTTGTGTTCTTGGGCAAGACACTTTACTCTCGTGGTGCCAGGTGTATAAATGGATACCGGCGAATTTAATGTCGGGGTAGCCCTGCAATGAACTGGCATCCCATCCAGGGGGAGTAGAAATACTCCTAGTCGCTTCGTGCTATGGAAACCGGGGGTAAGTTCCTGCATATTGGGCTACTTGGATCGTAAAAAGGCTTAACCTTTATTTGAAAGCAACATCTCAAACAACAGCTAGCGTCAAACTACTAGTAAAGAATGTTTTCCCCCAACTTTAATTACAGTATTTTAAACAAGTAAAATCATCTGGCATCAGACTGAGTGAAGTTCCCCTCTGAAGCGGGGGGGGGGGAGGGGTGGACCAGTTAAAGACAACATTGACCTCTGAACATGCCCCCCCCCCCCCCCTATCGACCAGTAAAATCATCTAGTGCTAGAAAGAGTAAAATCTATAGAGCGAGTTTCAATCGGGTGTCGTAAAACCAAAACCAAAGTAGTTACTGTGGCCAATCAAAAAAAGGGCGGAGACAATCCACTAAACCAATCAAAACTCGAAGTAATTACATGTAGCTGACAAAAAGCGCAGGAAAATATTTACGCACGAGCCACGATTGGTTTTGGTGTCACTTTTGATTGGTTGAAAAAGTGGTAGGAGAACTTTGAACCAATCACTGAGTGAAGTAATGCAAAACCAACGCAATTTGCTAATTACTTTTGACACTCAATTGAAAACCGCCTTTAAGGATCACTCGTGGGAAAGGGATTAAGCCAAAGACGAAGTTTTTGGAGGGTCCATTCCATTGGGAGTAGGGTGGCTAAAATCCTTCTTTAGAATAAGTACATAGGTGATTATTGAAAATTCTCTGCGCTGATTGGTTGCCGTTGAGGTGATTATTACACGATAATCACCTAAACGGTTTTTCAAAATGGTCCCAAGCCCGTTTTGTTGAGGTGACAGACGAAGAAATTAATTGTTTTAAAGACAATGTGTATTTTTCAATAATCATCTATGTAATTATAGTTAAACAATTATTCATCTCAGACTCGGTGAGTAAAAACCTCGACTTCGTCTAGGTTTTAATTTAGCGATATTCACCTCGCCTTCGGCGAATAATTGTTAAATAATGGAATATGTCCATGCCCCTCACATAGTTTGGTGTTATCTTTCATTTGGTTCCCACTGATACAGTACTAAATTTGTAAAGAAATGTTCCCTAAAATAATTATGGACTTGTTGTCAAAATGCTCCTATGCTCTTTGTCTTGTTGTAGATTCAATATATAAAGATGCGTCTTATTACTGGCCATTAGACCGTCTGAACATCACTGTGAAATCTGCTCAAATCAGAGACGAGAAAAGAGCAAGGACACACACATCAGGCGAATTCTGGGGTATTCAAGAAAATAAAGGAATTAAAGACTTGAAGAAAGGCAAAGAAGGTCAAGTATTTAACGGTTGTGTGACGTCAAAAGGTGTCGTCAATCAAAGTGTAGGGACCGATGGCAAGGGAGCATGGGTAAAGTTAGGCAGTTTTGTTAACACTTGTATGAGCGAACCCTCTCTTTGTCCTTACGGATTAACTGTGTCACTCTGGATAAAATACTCTGTTCTTGATGGGAAGGGACTGCGGTACTTCATGGGAACAAGCGGTACCAAAGAGGGATCGAGAGGATTCTTGGTTTATCAAGATTTTCCATATGATAGAGATGACCATCTGGCTGTGAAACTCGAAAACGGTTCAATGCTATGGAAACGAAGCTTTGCTGTTCCACGTGAATCTTGGACGCACGTGACTTTCACATGGGACGAGCGTGGTGGTCTTGTAATATACGCAAATGGATCCACTGTGGGAGGGGACCCTGAAGGAAAAACGACCCAACCTGCCTCAGATTATTATACAACTTTTACACTTGGTCGGCCAAATAACGAAATGATCTTCTCCAAGGCGGTGTTTGATGAGATAGCAATGTGGGAGAGAAAACTTCATCCATTTGAAATCGAGGCTGTCTATAAACGGACTGCAAGGATTGGACGTGGACCTGATTTAGAAAAAGGTAACGAAGAGATTTCTGCCTTCTGTTAGGAGTTGCTAACACAGGTTAATATCAATAGCTCTGTTTAGATGAGTATGGAAACACGGCTGTGACATCACACGAATTTTGATTCGTTATGTAGTCAGACGCGCTTTTTGATTGGCTGGTGGGAAATATGAGCGTTTGTCAAGAAAATCTGTTTCAATCAAGAAGTGAAAAACCCGCATTTTCCTTCATTTGTTGAATTATCTTTGAGGGATATTTTAGAAAAGCAATAGAAAACTTTTTTCCCGTGTTTCCATAGCCTCATCTAAACCCTCGGGGGGAGTTGGGAGAAGTCTCGACAGTCTCGGGTTTGCATAACTGTCGAGAATTCTCCCAACTCCCCCGAGTGTTCAGATGCATGAGGCTATGGAAACATGGAAAACGTCCTCCATTGCTTAATTGGTTTTTAATGGGAAAACGTTTGTGATATCCGAAATAAGCAAAGGTCAAGCTAATTGTGACAGCATGGCGAGGTTGTAATTAATGAATCAATTATTGATTGATTGATTGATTTAGTGTTGTTTGCCTCAAGCCCTTTCGCAAAATTATACATGAGCTTGCCTCGGAATATCTTCAACGCCTTTTTGAGGGTAAACTTACTCTGCCCGAGCCCAATACTAATTACCTGAAACAAAGTTTCCGTTATAGTGGAGCCAGTTTAGGGATCAATTTGCTCCAGTACTAAAGAAATGCTGGCTCTATTGAGCAATTCAAGCGTACTATCAAGCAGGTATCTGATGTATCGGATTCCCACACGGCGATCAAGTAAAACACTTTAAAGCTTTTTTACTTTTTTTAGCTGAATTGAAATCACTAAAAGAGAATCCACCAATTTTAATTATTTGCGTTATTATTGTTGTTGTCGGTATTACCTGTGGTTTAAAGAAAACGCTGATTACTGCACTGCCGCACGGAAAATGGAGTGGCAGATTGGGTTGGTTTCCATGCGGTATTCGAAGACATTTTTTACTACAAGTGAGGCCAGTGTCTTTAAAAGATCAGATTTTGCGAAACCTTCACATCAAGTTTATGTTTGCAGAAAAACAACTACTCAAAGAAGGAGGCGCAAAGAATATAATGAATTTACTTTATGTTGGTAAGTAGGCAAATATCAATCTTTTGATTTTTGTTTGTCCGCGAAAGTGCGCGCCGAAAATCACGTGTTCCTGTTGAGCCACTGAGGAACAAAACCAAAACAATGGCGACTGGCGAGCGCACTGTGAGAAGGTAGCAGTCAAATAGCTCAGAATTGTAATGAGATAATAACTGGTTGCGCTTACTTCAAAAGAACTGGGCCGAAGGTATGAATTTCAGGCACGGCACGGTCAGATGTTTTTGTTTGAGTTAGGACAATTGAAGAGCCAAGAGCAAAAGAGAGAGTCAGATTGAGATCAACCTAACGAACGCAGGTTGCATAGGTGGTTGGACCGATGCATCGCGTTGTTTGCGCATTTTGCAATTGGTTGCTAATTACACTTTGTTTTTTTCCTTAACGACACGCCCTAAACTTACTGAAACACAACTTCTCTTACTAACCTATCTAACACTCAAAATGATCTATTGACTAAAACCACGACTTAACTGTCAGCTACTCAGCTACCATCTCATTAGCTACTACAAAAACACGTGATAACACAGTGGTTCATCAAAACATCCAAACAAGTTAGCAGTGACTGGAGAGTGAAACGAGCAAGACACTTCATTTATTTTCCATTCATTTTCTATTAGAATTTGGTGTGGTAACGTTCCTGTTCTTGCTCGTCGTGTTGTATTTTCCAAACAAACCTCCTCTTCCCCCAAGCATATCTGCTAAAAGAAAGAGAGAAGACTTCTTTTCCGGCACCAAGCAGATACTCAGGTAATTAGTAAACACTGGCTATTACAACTTGGCCTCTCTATGCTGTTATTTGCTTTACCCTTCTATGTGATTTCTTTGTTCGTTGCGTCTTGCTTTTTCCAGACTATGTTAACCCGTTATTATAACTAGTATTGTTCCAGGAAGTTTTTCTTTAACGTGTCTTTTTTTTCTCTTTACAGAAATAAGCAATTCTGGACGCTTGCTCTAGTGTACGGTATTACAACTGGTATGTTATTTTTTCCATGTTGTCGCCAATATCATGAATCGGATTCAGGAAAAGCTAATCTTGAAGTTAATTTCGTGTTTTCTGTCTTTTGTCATTCAGGTGTTTACAGTGGCTGGGGAGCCTCATTAGCTGTCAATTTAGAAACATTTGGAATTACTCAGGTGAACCACATTCGTCATTAGAAAACTGTCTGATTTAAGTCAACCTGGTTGGTTCCCATGATCTCTCAACCCCACTCGAGGCCGTAAAGCACAGCAGCAAGTCGCAAATCCCGTCAGTATACGCGTTGCAACACGGTCACAAAACGGTCACCATTGTTAGAACAGGTTCCGTGGCATGCATGTCGGATGACGTTTGTTAAACAATATTTGCTTGAGGAATGTTTTGATTTCAATAAAACTTTCCTCCAGCAATCAACAATGCGTAGAAATAATAACGAGGGGAGTCCGTTGAGCCGCGGACTCCTTGGTAGAACTTGTTAAACCTGTTTGTTACTCGTTTTATTACAGCACGAAGCGGGTCGCATTGGTTGCTTTGCCACTATAGCTGGTATCGGAGCAGGTTTGATACTAGCTAGATGCGCTGACCTTTTTGGCGGCAAAATGAAGGCTCTTCTTCTTGTGCTTTTTTTCGGTGCCGCTGGATGTTTCCTGTGGTTCTCACTTCTCTGTCTCAGGATGATTAACTTTGATAAAGGTAAGCGATACAAGAATGATCTCGTATTACATCAAGCACTATTTCCTTACTCCTCCTCCTCCGCCTCGCTTTCCCCCGTCCCACGGCCGAGTCGTTCAGAGGAATCTATCTCAAATACCATGGCGACGTAAAGCTTGGTCATAGTAAATCGTTTTGGAACAACGCGGCCACGATCTTAAGCGAGTAATCCAATATGGCGACCGGATTTGCGGATTTGGCAAGCAGGCTAATGGCAGGCAGACAGGAATCTATACCATGCATTTCAAGGAATTTTTCCTCCTTTCCCACCACCCCTCTTCCCCCAGTTTTCGTTTTGAATTCAGTGTTCCTTGCCAAGATCACCTTTTTATGTCAAGTCATAAATTGGACATGAATATTTCGTAATCTCTGTGTACATTATTTCCTTCCCTTGATATTTCAGGGTCGCTGTATATGTCCAGTATATTTGGCGGGTTCTTTGTTAGTGGTACCATTCCTCTGTTCTATGAGCTGACTGTAGAATCAACCTATCCAGTTGCTGAGGGCGTTACCACAG
>NC_090894.1:17159339-17164339 GCF_036669925.1 Montipora capricornis | reverse complement strand
CTCTGACCAACCGTCGCCTTATTTGGTACAGCATTACCAACTGGATTCACAGGCATCCCACTCTCTGTCTTGATGGGTGGTAGGGCAGGGGCAGGGGCAGGGGCAGGGGCAGGGGTAGGGGCAGGGACAGGGACAGGGACAGGGACAGGGGCAGGGGCAGGAGCAGGGGGCTTGGGGAGGAGGTAAGGCTTGTTTGTAGCACTTTGTACAGAGTAATTTGGAATGTTGTTAACCCCTCGCTCTAAATGAAGCTGTCCGTTGATATACGACGTCACCGAGTGCTGGGCGTATGGCATTATCTTAGTTGAACCTGGGCCCATGGCTGGACTGACGTCACAGTATGCTGGGTACGACCGCTGCTTAGGTGGTTCCGTGGACGTATGCATTGTTTGTTCGTGGTGAGTGAGACTCGCTAAGGTGAAATAAACGAAACAAAATAGAAACAATGAGTGCTTTCCTTTATACCTGACCATCATGTCGGAGACTAGTGGAACTAACCAAGGAAAAATGAAACAACCTTTTTCATCAAAAGTCAATTTCCAACCGGACCGAAGCGTTCCATTGACGTTAAGGAGCAAGGGTGGCACAGTCGGTTAGTGCGCGGCCTTGGTGCATAAGGTCCTGAGTTCGATCCCCGGATCTCACATCCTTGTTTCGACTTCTTTCCTTTAAGTGTAGCCTAAGTAGCTTTAAATACTCTTAAAACGGAGCACTGATGGAAAAGAGGGGGTAAAATGAGCGCACCGTCGGGCTTCCTGGGAGAATACTCTCTAGAGAGTAAAGGAACTTCCGACGTTAAATAAGGTGTACCTGTACCTTCGACCGAAATTTTGGTTACATCACAGTGAGGTGGGACTGGAAACGATAACGTTTCGGTCTGACCCCACCCACCGACCAAATATTCCGGTCGGCCCGTACCGAAACGGACCTTTTCATTTGACTTCTGCCCGAAATTCCGGAAATTTCGGCTTAATGGAAAGCACCTTTGCACCAAATACGCGAATACTCTAATTTCCTATGGAACAACCCAATTCACGGCGTTTTTCACCGGTGTAGCAAGAGTACGAAGCTTGCTTAGCTGTGTAAAAATTACTGTTTGAAAGCATTATTTGCTATGGCAGGAATTTGGAGAACAAACATCCCTATCTCCTCCTCCCCTCCCATGCCAGATTTCTCTCGACCAACGCCTTTTCATCTTAGTTCCCGAGGAGGTTACAGGCGAACTTATACAACGCAGGTTGCGAGGATTTCAATGAAAACACGGAAGAAAGAAATAGGAAAAACCGTACTCTAAGCAACCAAAAACATGAGCTAAGTTAACAGTTTCCTCAAGTGGCAAATTCTTAATAGAAACAACTACAGCAACCAACCTTGATTATGGAGAATTTTGCCACAGTAGTTGCACTCAAAGCCTTTTTTCCCCAAAGGGGAAGTTGCACTGAGTCTCTTAGGAGATGGTCCTGGAGGCAGAAACACAAAGGGACAAATGTTAAGCATTTTGTTACACGGCTGGTGCCAATTGCCTCCGATTGGATAAGTGCGAGAGCATTGTTCAACCATAATGCCCACAAGCAGATATAAAAAAACAACACTTAAGTTTATGTCAGTGAGGTCCGATGCTTGCAAAGGTGGACGAAATTAACCGTACCAACTGTATGGATACGCCTTAAAACTAACGAAACTAACGGAATACGAGTTTTGTTCACCTGAGTTATATTCCTTCAAACGATGAATGAACTGATGTCACTTCCGCTTGAATCATCATAATAATGAAGGGGGTAGTTTCTAAAGAAACTGTGGTGCTGTGTCGGTGGGGAAGTAGTATACAAAAATTTGGTTTTATCAACGGAGTTGATAATGTAAATTGGCCACCGTACTGAGATTCTAAAAGCTAGTGGCCAATTTACATTATCAACTCCGATGATAAAACCACATTTTCATATCATAATAAGGCAACGTTCGGTTTTCACGGCAAATCCTCAAACCTTGGCCTCGCCATGACATCGTCAAAACGTCAATGCTTCAGTTTTAGATTTTCCCTCACTCTCTGTGCACGAAATTCTCAGCCAATCATAATTTCAATAGACCCCTTTAGCTTGTATGTTTTGTTTTCCCATTTCAGTTTCTTTCAAATGTCGTCTTATGCACGTGTATACGTACGCATAATTTGTAAAAAAAAACAAAAGGAAAATTCCCTTGGGAACAGCACGTGCTCTGAAATGGGACAACAAAACGTACAAGCTGAGGAGATCAATTTTCTCGCATTAAACGTCAACTAAATTTATTTGCATCGTGATTCGTTAATTCTGTTGTCTGTTGCAACTGGGTGAAGAAATTATTCTTTTCATTCTACAACCATTCACCATTCCAACAAAACAATTGGAAACTAAGCATTTTTTTTCTACTTAACTCAAACACTATGCAATCAATGCTTCTCACCCTCGATGCCATTCTGTTGCACCGCTGTTGAACCATCGTGTGGTCTCTTTCTGGCCATCATATGATTACTGGTCTGTTGAGTTATCGGTTGCTTCTGCACAACTGGCTTAGCCGATGGTATAGCCGCATACTTCCAGTCGCTGGCCTTGGGTGGGGTTGGTTGGATTGGCACATAACTCTTCGAGGGAGGTATCATTTTTCTTGAGGGGGAGGTAATCGAATTCCCCGTAGGTGTGGGTGGGGAGGGTAAGGTTGGCGAGTGTTCTTTTGAGATCGGTAACAAAGTTGGTTTCAGTGGTTTGGGTTTTCGTGCTTTTGGTGGATTTGCTTTGATCTTTTCAACTGTTTCATGGATTTTTCGAGGTATCCTCTGCTTTTTTGCTTTGATTATGGCCTCAGCTTTAGGAGTCTCCAGCCGTTTTAAACCTTAAAGCAAGAAAAAGAAAAAGAGCTAAATTAGACTGCACCAGGATAAAAAAAAAAGACAAGAAAGTCCTTAATACGTTACTGGGGGACAATGATTCAAGGATTGACTAATAAAAGTCAATTTCTTGCTATGTTGTACTCTGCTGTATTTACAATAGCTTTCTGATAGTCATGAATAAAGGGTTGGACCTAAGACAAAGTGTTTATAATTAAGTTCCACATACCCAAGTTTGACTGTAAATAAAAGACTGAAATGAAAACTTACGAAATCACTAATCGGTGAAACAAATGTACATCTAAAGTCGTTACATTCATTCCTGGACATAAACTCTGTTTATGAGAGGGCACCCTTCCAAAGGGTTTACACATCACTGGTTTCCTCCCTTAAGCAATGGACAATGACGTCTTTTGCTATATATTTGCATTCAGTGACTTGCAGAGTACATTCCTCTTAAGAAGGCCGCAGAAGGCGGTCGAAAATTTAGTTTTAACGTTTTTAGATCTGTTTTAAACCCCCTTGTTAGAACTTTAAATGTGCATACATTGTGTTCTTATGTCCTGAATGTTAAGCACCCCTCCAGGCACTCTACAGTGATGTACTTTATTGAAGAGATCCTGACAGAGTCGCCGTGCAAGTCTTGTGAGAGGTGTGGCTTTGATATAAAATGGCGACCTGGGTTTAAGTTTGCGCGGGCTTGGTGGCCTGTAGCCATGCACAGCTGTTAGGTGGCGAGTCAGGTTTGGACGTGAATTGAAGACCTGCAATAAAAAATATATTTGTCACTTGCTTTTGAAATAACAACACCTGCAAGTTTGCTATGACTTGTATTACCAAATAACACTTTGAAGGCAATCAGATGTGAGCTTGAAACAAAAGAGAGAGAGAGGTCAGATTGTCTAAATTATTAGCAGAACAGTCCCTCTAAATCTAACAAAAATAATATACCTTATCACATTGTGAGACAGCACATTTGTACATCTTGTGTGTTCCCATGTGGCTTGACAACCGTTCTGTTAAGAAAAAAGGCAGAAAACCATTTGATCTCCCCCCAAAATTGTGGGAAATGGAAGACTGGGAAATATGCCCCAGAAATTAAGCAAATATTGGTTGGGTTATGACAACAGAATTAATATTTTATTTTATCACTAACCTGCTCTGTTGAACACCTTGCCACAAACTCTGCAAGTATATCTTGGTTCCAGTCCACCATGCCCCTTACCGGACAAACCATCTAAAGTAAATAAAATATCACACAGTGTGAATTGACAAATGAAGTCTGAAGGGGCGTTACAAAATAGTAATCTTTCACAAGATTGATAATACTGGGAGAAGAATGAAAAAACATTAAACTGATGAAAGCAACAAACAGTAATGATAATAACACTGATGATAGTGACAGATGATATAACATTTTTACAACAAAGTGACAGAAGAACATTTCAACAACGTTCAATCTGCTGAAAGGGAAGGGCATGAACACTTAATGAGGAAGAGTATTAATACCTGGTCTTTTTAATCCACCATATTTCTTCCAATAAATCCAGCACAATGTGCAAAGCCAAAACTTGTGCTGCGAATTGGGGAGTCCCCAAGGATACCACTGTTGGGATGAAGTTCCTGCCAAAGTAAAGAATAGAGTTGCAGTGAGCAAATTCTAACAAAATGATTCACTTTTTTAAATGTGGCTAAATGCAATTTTAACCTAGTTAACAACAAAGAGATGCTGGTTTTCCTGTGCATCAGGGTCCATGACGGAGCGGTTTGCTTAGTGGTCAGCGGCCTCAGGCATACATGCACAGGCTCACGTAGGTCACGCGGTCTCAGCGTAGCGGCTATTTGGAACCATGTTGGGAAGAGCGTTGTGCGGCCTTTGCTTTTCTTTTCTTTAAGCCGTTGTTTTCCAGCAGTAGTGCTTTCTTATTTTTCTGCCTCTCTCCCACTACCCCTCCCCCCCTTTTTTTTCTCTTTCCACTGTTATCACAGTGTGACAGGTGCCTGGATGTCCCTGTGTGTGGGGGCTTATGGCTGGGTTGCGGGGATTGCTAGCCATGGGAGCGTTTTACTGTCTAGGGGCTGGCTGATCACAGTGGAGGCCCGTGGACACCCCGGGCACCCACCTTCCACTCAGCTCGAT
>NC_090894.1:17151839-17154339 GCF_036669925.1 Montipora capricornis | reverse complement strand
TGTACACCACAGAATTAATATGCAGCACAGGAGTTTTGGGCTTTCAGACTGCATTCACACGCTGAAATTTTAAGCTAGTGCGCCTTTTACATCACTTTTCCCTGGATCCAACCCTCCGAGATCCAGTCGGTCAGTTTTGAATGTGAGTAATAGCAGACCATGAAATCCAAATCTTACACTCAAAGTAAACGGCCTTTGATAAAAATCAAAGCTCAAAATTTTGCCAGTCAGGTGTTAAGCAAACACACTTTGAAAATCTGAAGAATAAGAGGAAGTGATTTTTTTTTAATCACAGGGGCACTTTAACAAATCTACATTTGTAGAGACAAAGGTGTACATGAAACCTACAAATTTTTCAATGCCTCTTGCTACATTACCAGAATTCTGTTGGGGATTGCTTTAAATACAAATTATTAAAAACCCTGCTTGATTGAGCATTTTCAGCTTTCATCCAACTGCCCCTACTTCTCCGATAATTGCAATTACTTGGAATTAGTGTTTTCCAGTCTAAAATACCTAGAAAAACTGATCGACTCTACAACTCATCTTTTAATGTAACCAAAGCTTGTGATCAACCTGTTCCCCCACAAGCTGTTGCGGTTCACAACCAAAATTGGACAAGATCTCAAACTGAAAGAAGCTAAGCCAATGGCTGTGAACCAACTATGTCTTGTTAAAAAAGTTCAAAACCAATTTGACTGCTTTGTTTGTGAATTGTTATTTATCAATGAACTAACACCTACATTGTAGTTTCAGACTCCACTCATGCTAAGGTATTTTCCTAACTGGTTTTTTTTTAGTACTACTCTTTTTTATTTTGTATCAGTATTCTAGCATACCAATGTTAAATGTACGCAAAAAGGCATAATGCGGAAAGGCATCACACTGAAAAGCACAACGCAAAATAGCCATAATGAAGAAGCATAACGAAAAGGCCCTTTGAAGAATTGGAGACTAGCTGTGTACTCCGTAAATAATTTCAGCTCTAAAAAACAATGTCAATCAATTGCTCAAGGGAATGGACATTATAATCGCTATTGAACTGTTTTTCCTGTTTACGTTATTACTCTTTGCATTATGGCTCTGCGTTATGCTTCAATGCGTTATCCTTTTTGCATTATGGCCCTTTGCATCATGCCTTTTTAGCGTGATGCCTATTTGCGTGATGCCTATTTGCATTATGGCTGTTTGCGTTATGGCTCTCTGCGATATGATGGCCATTTGCAGAATCGGCTTGTTGCCATTCAGCTTTGGATTGATGCATTCGTGATTTGGACGATTTTATTTTAAATAAAATCATTGAATTTTGTCATAGAGCGTTTTTCAATTGAGTGTCGAAAGTAATTAGATAATTACTTTGGTTTATAATTACTTCACTCAGTGATTGGTTCAAAGTTCTCGCGCCATTTTTTCAACCAATCAGAAGTGAAACCAAAACCAATCGCGGCTCGCGCGTGCACATTTTCCCGCGCTTTGTGTCGGCTACGTGTAATTACTTCGAGTTTTGATTGGTTTACTGGATTGTCTCCGTCATTTTTGATTGGCCAAAGTAATTACTTTGGTTTTCGTTTTACGACACTCAATTGAAAATCGCTCTATACCTTCATATTTATTAGTCTGTAAGCCCTAGGTACAGGGCCAAGGCTAAGCAGTGTTTATGCCTGCAGAGTGAATACCATCTTCTTGCAAGTTGTTCTGTTCACAGAAAGTCAAGAATTAAGATTATGTAACTGACCTGCTGACCACTCTTCCATCTCATCTCGGCAAAGGATAGGACCCCCCTCAGGAACCAAATTTGCTATTGCCTTACTGATGTTATAACCATTATTGTGAAGACAAAACATGGCATGAGCCTGAAATATGAAATTGAGAAGAAAGATAATAATCTGATTTGTAATTGAAAATACTAAAAGCACAGCCCTGTTTAATATAACTGATATTTGAAACTTTCATTTTTCTTTTACAAGTTTGAGGTCACTGTGATGGAGCTCCAAGTTGACGTAGCTGGTGACAGTATACAAAAGAATCCCAGGAATTCTTGTAAAGTGATCAAATTGCAGAAAAATCAACAAAAAGATCTCTGATTTGGTAAATTTCTTAACCACATGAAGTAATACGTGACCCATTTTTATGACATGTCATCAATGCCAACAGTGGCTTAAATGCATATTCCCATTTACTTTTATAAAATTATTAAATTATTATGACAAAACCTCTTCTCAAGAAATTTCAAAGGTATTTGTTCCCCAACAAAGCAATTCAACATACACTTATCAACTGAAAACTTTTCTTAAGCAAAAACATCAAGGAACAATTTTTTTTCCCTCACTGAAATGCAGAGTAAGTGAGTAGCTAAGTAAGTGACTTTAGAACAATTTATTCTGTATAAAAAGGTAACAATGATGCTAAAATGCAAGGACCATAGGCAATAAGGTAAAGTATAATATTATTTTTACAGGTGGTTTTGGTGGATGGAATTAATTATTTTGAAAAATAACAA